>NW_019245147.1:0-1516 GCF_002742605.1 Olea europaea var. sylvestris | reverse complement strand
TACTACAAAAATAAAGATGCATAATAAAGTTTAAAAAAGTAAAAACATATTCCAAACTAAATTTCTAAAATAAAGAAATACTATAATCATAATTAAACTAATCTATATCTTCCGTTACACCACCCCAATCAAATGGTCAATATTCTCATTTGATCGGTAAAGAAATCAGAGACATCCAATTGAATCACATTAATTGGACAATCATAATCAACAAAATTTGTCTCCACTTTTCCTTTTCCCTTGATTGACTTTTAGTAGAGATCCACGAGATGTTTTTCCTTACAACAGGTATGTGCCCATTGCACTTTCATTCCATTTTCTAAAGAAACTTTTTTCATGTTCATTTTCAGATGTGTTACTTTCATTTGCTTTGTGCATTTTGAAGTTATTGCCTTTTTTGTTGATAACTTAGTTGATTATTACTTCCATAATTTATTTCACATGAACGTTCGTGTCCACGTTCAAATCCATGTCTACGTCCACGTCCTTATTTTGATATTGCATTTGCTTCAGGTAATGCAGTACCATTTGCTTCAGTCAGTGGTACAGAACCAGTTGGACGTAACTCACGATTTTTCATCAACAGTTTATTATTTTGTTCCACGTCTAGCAGGCAAGATATAAGTTCTCAATACATTTTGAAATCACGCTCACGATATTGCTGCTGTAAGAGCATATTCGAAGTGTGAAAAGTCGAAAAAGTTTTTTCCAGCATATAACTGTGATTTTTCCCACAAAAAGTTAACTTTGAATATTTTTGAGCAATTCAGAATTGTACTCACTAACAGTTTTAAAATCTTGCAAATGATGGTGCATCCACTCATAGCAGCCTTTGAGGAGGACTATAGTCATCTAATGATTAAATCTTTCAATTAATTTTTTCTAAAGAACTTGTGGATCTTCCTCAGTAAGATATACAATTTTTAATCTATCGTGAAGATGGTGATGAAGAAAGATAAGTGCTTTTGCACGATCCTGCAGAGATTCATTGTTTCCTTTTTTTTATTGTCTCTCGCAAACATTTTGAGATCAGATGAATATTAGCATCAAGTAACCATGATAGATAATTTTTGCCAGATGTGTCAAGTGCTGCAAATTCAAGTTTTGTGATGTTTGCTATTTGATTAACTGCACAATAAAGTAAAAGAAAACACAATTAGTTCTGAAGAATATGATTAAATGTCACATAATAGTTAATCAAAAAGTCAATATCAACATGACATAATTTACATATGTTTCTTTCAGGGATAAATACTAATTCTAAATAATATATTCTTCGAAATATGTGCTACTTCGGGAGCATGCTATATTTCACTATTGATTCTTTAAGAGCAATATATCAATATTCTTCTGGAATATTGAAAATTATAATTTTTGCTCTTCAAGAGCAAGTTATATTTTTCTTGAATGTTAATTAAATATTGTGTTACTTCAGTAGTAACAAATGAACTATTTGTAATAGACAAATTTACAATTAATATTGTTCTGAAATATTAATTATAATGTTATGCTACAC
>NW_019245146.1:0-1516 GCF_002742605.1 Olea europaea var. sylvestris | reverse complement strand
ATCGGAAACAAAAATCGCGCCGGGGCAATTTCGTCATTTTTCTCGACGGTGTCGGAATCGCCTAAAATTTGACTGATTGATCGGAAACAAAAATCGCGACGGGGACAATTTCGTCATTTTTCACGACGGTGTCGGAATCGGCTAAAATTTGACAGATTGATTGGAAACAAAAATCGCGCCGTGGGCAATTTCGTCATTTTTCGAGACGGATTTGGAATTGGCTAAAATTTGACAGATTCATCAGAAACAAAAATCGCGCCGGGGGAAATTTTGTCATATTTCGCGACGGTGCCGGAATCAGCTAAAATTTGACAGATTCATCTGAAACAAAAATCGCGCCGGGGACAAATTCGTCATTTTTCGCGACGGCGTCGAAATCGGCTAAAATTTGAGTGATTGATAGGAAATAAAAATCGCGCCGGGGGCAATTTCGTCATTTTTCGCGACGGTGTTAGAATCGGTTAAAGTTTGACAAATTGACCGGAAGCAAAAATCGCGCCGGGGGCAATTTCGTCATTTTTTGCGACGGTGTCGAAATCGGCTAAAATTTGACAGATTTATCGGAAACAAAAATCGCGCCGGGGCAATTTCGTCATTTTTCTCGACGGTGTCGGAATCGGCTAAAATTTGACTGATTGATCGGAAACAAAAATCGCGCCGCGGGCAATTTCGTCATTTTTCGCGACGGTGTCGGAATCGGCCAAAATTTGACAAATTGATTGGAAACAAAAATCGCGCCGTGGGCAATTTCGTCATTTTTCGAGACGGCGTCGGAATTGGCTAAAATTTAACAGATTCATCGGAAACAAAAATCGCGCCGGGGGCAATTTTGTCATTTTTCGCGACGGTGTCGGAATCGGGATTGAACGAGCGGGATTTCGGCGTGACGTATGCGGGATTTCGGCCATTTTTTGAAAGAACGAGCACTTGCATATTTGGAACGCTTGGAGAGTCGGCGTAAGAAGAATTGAGCGTAACCTTTGCACACGGTGTCCGTTTTAGGCCCATAAGTACTTTTTGGAAATGTAGCGACCCTTTTGGATTGAACTCACGACTTCGTCGTGACGTATGAGGGATTTCGGCCATTTTTCGAAAGAACGAGCACTTGCGTAATTGGAACGCTTGGAGAGTCGGCGTAAGAAGAATTGAGCGTAACTTTTGCACACGGTGTCCGTTTTGGGCCCGTAAGTACTTTTTGAAAATGTAGCGACCCTTTGGGATAAAACTCACAACTTCGTCGCGACGTATGAGGGATTTCGGCCATTTTTTGAAAGAACGAGCACTTGCATTTTGGAACGTTTGGAGAGTCGGCGTAACAAGAATTGAGCGAAACTTTTGCACACGGTGTCCGTTTTGGGCCATAAGTACTTTTTGGAAATGTAGCGACCCTTTTGGATTGAACTCACAACTTCGTCGAGACGTATGAGGGATTTTGGCAATTTTTCGAAAGAACGAGCACTTGCATATTTGGAACGCTTGGAGAGTCGGTGTAAGAAGAATTGAGCGTAACTTTTGC
>NW_019245145.1:0-1516 GCF_002742605.1 Olea europaea var. sylvestris | reverse complement strand
ACAGGTTGATCGGAAACAAAAATCGTGCCAGGGGTAATTTCGTCATTTTTCACGACGGTGTCGGAATGGGCTAAAATACGACAAGTAGATCGGACATAAAAATCGCGCCAGGGGTAATTTCGTCATTTTTCGCGACGGTGTCGGAATGGCCTAAAAATTGACCGGTTGATCGGAAACAAAAATCGTGCCAGGGGTAATTTCGTCATTTTTCGCGACGGTGTCGGAATGGGCTAAGATTTGACAGGTTGATCGGAAAAAAAACCGCGCCAGGGGCAATTTTGTCATTTTTCGCAGCTTTGCTGAATGGCCTGAAATTTGGCTGGTTGATCGGAAGCAAAGTCGCACCAAGGGCAATTTCGTCATTTTTCGCGACGGTGTCGGAATGGGCTAAAATTTGACAGGTTGATCGGAAACAAAAACAGCGACATGGGCAATTTCGTCATTTTTCGCGGCGAAGTCGGAATGGGATCAAATTTGACAGGCTGATCGGAAACAAAAACCGCGCCAGGGGCAATATCGCCATTTTTCGCGACGGTGTCGGAATGGACTAAAATTTCGCAGGTTGACAGGAAACAAAAATTGCGTGGGGGGCAATTTCGTCATTTTTCACGACGGTGTCGAAATGGGCAAAAATTTGACAGGCTGATCGGAAACAAAAATCGCTCCAGGGGAAATTTCGTCATTTTGCGAGACGGTGTCGGAGTGGGCTAAAATCCGACAGGTTTATCGGAAACAAAAATCGAACCAGGGACAATTTCGTCATTTTTCGCGACGGTGTCGGAATGACCTAAAATTCGACGGGTTGATCGGACACAAAAATCGCGCCAGGGGCAATTTCGTCATTTCTCGCGACGGTGTCGGAATGGGCTAAAATTTGACAGGTTGATCGAAAACGAAAATCGTGCCAGGGGGAATTTCGTCATTTTTCGCGACGCTGTCGGAATGGGCTAAAATTTGAAAGGTTGATCGGAAACAAAAATCGTGCCAGGGGTAATTTCGTCATTTTTCGCGACGGTGTCGGAATGGGCTAAAATTTGACAGGTTGATCGGAAACAAAAATCGTGCCAGGGGTAATTTCGTCATTTTTCGCGACGGTGTCGGAATGGGCTAAAATTCAACAGGTAGATCGGAAACAAAAATCATGCCAGGGGCAATTTAGTTATTTTTCGCGACGGTGTCGAAATGAGCTAAAATTCGACAGGTTGATCGGACACAAAAATCGAGCCAGGGGCAATTTCGTCATTTCTCGCGACGGTGTCGGAACGGGCTGAAATTTGACAGGTTGATCGAAAAAAAAATCGTGCCTGGGGTAATTTCGTCATTTTTCGCGACGGTGTCGGAATGGGCTAAAATACGACAGGTAGATCGGACACAAAAATCGAGCCAGGGGTAATTTCGTCATTTTTCGCGACGGTGTCGGAATGGCCTAAAAATTGACATGTTGATCGGGAACAAAAATCGTGCCAGGGGTAATTTCGTCATTTTTCGCGACGGTGTCGGAATGGGCTAAAATTTG
>NW_019245144.1:1184-1516 GCF_002742605.1 Olea europaea var. sylvestris | reverse complement strand
CCCTTTTGGATTGAACTCACAACTTCGTCGCGACGTATGAGGGATTTCGGCCTTTTTTCGAAAGAACGAGCACTTGCATATTTCAAACGCTTGGAGAGTCGGCGTAAGAAGAATTGAGCGTAACTTTTGCACACGGTGTCCGTTTTGGGCCCATAAGTACTTTTTCGAAATGTAGCGACCCTTTTGGATTGAACTCACAACTTCGTCGCAACGTATGAGGGATTTCGGCCATTTTTCGAAAGAATGAGCACTTACATATTTGGAACGCTTGGAGAGTCGGCGGACGAAGAATTGAGCGTAACTTTTGCACACGGTGTTCGTTTTGGGCCCAT
>NW_019245144.1:0-926 GCF_002742605.1 Olea europaea var. sylvestris | reverse complement strand
ACTTCGTCGTGACGTATGAGGGATTTCGGCCATTTTTCGAAAGAACGAGCACTTGCATATTTGGAACGCTTGGAGAGTCGGCGTAAGAAGAATTGAGCGTAACTTTTGCACACGGTGTCCGTTTTGGGCCCATAAGTACTTTTTGGAAATGTAGCGAGCCTTTTGGATTGAACTCACAACTTCGTCGCGACGGATGAGGGATTTCGGCCATTTTTTTCAAAGAACGAGCACTTGCATATTTGGAACGCTTGGAGAGTCGGCGTAAGAAGAATTGAGCGTAACTTTTGCACACGGTGTCCGTTTTGGGCCCATAAGTACTTTTTGGAAATGTAGCGACCCTTTTGGATTGAACTCACAACTTCGTCGCGACGTATGAGGGAATTCGGCCATTTTTCGAAAGAACGAGCACTTGCATATTTGGAACGCTTAGAGAGTTGGCGTAAGAAAAAATGAGCGTAACTTTTGCACACGGTGTCCGTTTTGGGCCCATAAGTACTTTTTGGAAATGTAGCGACCCTTTTGGATTGAACTCACAACTTCGTCGCGACGTATGAGGGATTTCGGCCATTTTTCGAAAGAACGAGCACTTGCATATTTCGAACGCTTGGAGAGTCGGCGTAAGAAGAATTGAGCGGAACTTTTGCACACGGGGTCCGTTTTGGGCCCATAAGTACTTTTTGGAAATGTCGCGACCCTTTTGGATTGAACTCACAACTTCGTCGCGACGTATGAGGGATTTCGGCCATTTTTCGAAAGAACGAGCACTTGCATATTTGGAACGCTTGGAGAGTTGGCGTAAGAAAAAATGAGCGTAACTTTTGCACACGGTGTCCGTTTTGGGAGCATAAGTAATTTTTGGAAATGTAGCGACCCTTTTGGATTGAACTCACCACTTCGTCGTGACGTATGAGGGATTTCAGCCATTT
>NW_019245143.1:0-1516 GCF_002742605.1 Olea europaea var. sylvestris | reverse complement strand
GAGAGGGAAGAAGATGGAGATGATAGAAAGAATCTAGAGGGAGAATATCAAGTTTATTCACATCAAAGTTGTGTCTTATTACAATTCATAACTCCCTTTATATAGGTTTCAAAGATCCTATTCTAAGTAGCAAACATCTAATAAAATTCTACAAGAGAATCTACTAAAATATTAGAGAATCTAAAACTCTAATTACATATACAATTCGGAAAGTCTTTCACATAATATATATTATAGATCTCCATAATTTCTTCGTGACTTAAGAACTCGACTCTGATGACTGCAATTTCGTAGTCAATGAGGCCGATCAACAAAAATTACCTTGAATCCCAAGTGAGGAGCACGATGCACTAGGATGATAGACTGACATGCGGAAAGAATTGACTGGTGGCTCGAATGTGCCCCGACAAGAAAACAATTCTGCCATATTGCAAACAAAACCTTAGTTTAAGTGTGATAGCTATCACAGTCAAATAGATTATTTTCAAGCGCGTGATCTAAAAACTTTCCCTTTACATGTTTCGAAAATGTTAATGCCAGTGGTGAAGAAGTGATTGGGGGTGAAAAGCACAATGGAGATGTGGAAATAATAAGAAGGAGAAGGGCAGGATGAGAAAATCTGTGACGGATAGTTCAAAAAAGTTGATGCGAAAATGGTTAAAAATTGACAGCAAAGAGGCAATTTTGACGCAGGGCGATGTTGATGAAGAGGAATTAAATGAGGGGACTGAAGGAGAAGGAACTAGATCTTGGTTTTGGAGGAATGATTGATGCTTTGAAGGACGGAGTGGAATTCTTTAAGTGAGAATAAGGTTATAAGTGTTGATTTTCAGTTTGTCTGTGATTTGGGGAAATGGAGAGTTTGGTGATTGATGAATATTAGCTTGGGGAAACGGGAAGTTCTGCTTTGGTTTAAATGGTTTATGGAACTTGAGCTGCATGTTAGAATGAGTGACAACTTTTTTTTATTGGCATTGGGCTCATAGTCATGGTGATATTGCTGTAAAATATGTAGATTTTGGCTTCATTTTTTTATCCCTCAGATTTGATTGTAAATTTCAAGCTTTTAAGGGTAGAAATGTGACATGCATCAGCATTGTTGCAATAGATGTGTGGCTCTGCCACTACATCATCTGCATGGGAGCGAAATCTAGCAATGCCACTAAACTTTTTCGAAGAATTTGGGTGGGGTGGCGATTGATCAGTCAAGGATATTAAAATGAGGTATCCTATGGAAACGGGGGGCTTAACTTAATAAACTAAGCTTAGCGACTCATGTAATTTAGCTCCGTGATCAATGTCTTTTGATGTAGGGCCGGCCCTGTGGCCAAGCCACCTAGGCAACTGCCTAGGGCCTCCAAAAATGTGGCTTGGGCCCAGGGCCTCAAAACTTAAGCTTTTGTCCATATTCCAGCAAGCTGTTTGAGTCCAGAAGTGAGAAGTCCAGGCTGTCTAGCAGAAACTTAAGCCTTTCAACCTTTAGGAAATTGAAAGGACACGAAGGAAATTGAAGGGA
>NW_019245142.1:0-1516 GCF_002742605.1 Olea europaea var. sylvestris | reverse complement strand
ACGGACACCGTGTGCAAAAGTTTCGCTCAATTCTTCGTACGCCGACTATCCACGCCTTCCAAACATAAAATTGCTCATTCTTTTGAAAAATGGCCGAAATCCCTTATAGGTCACGATGAAGTTGTGTGTTCAATCCAAAAGGATCGCTACATTTCCAAAAAGTACTTATGGGCCCAAAACGGACACCGTGTGCAAAAGGTACGCTCAATTCTTCATACGCCGACTATCCAAGCCTTCAAACATAAAATTGCTCTTTCTTTCAAAAAATGGGTGAAATCCGTCATACGTCACGACGAAGTTTTGAGTTCAATCCAAAAGGGTCGCTACATTTCCAAAAAGTACTTATGGGGCCAAAACGGACACCGTGTGCAAAAGGTACGCTCAATTCTTCATACGCCGACTATCCAAGCCTTCAAACATAAAATTGCTCTTTCTTTCAAAAAATGGGTGAAATCCGTCATACGTCACGACGAAGTTTTGAGTTCAATCCAAAAGGGTCGCTACATTTCCAAAAAGTACTTATGGGGCCAAAACGGACACCGTGTGCAAAAGTTTCGCTCAATTCTTCGTACGCCGACTATCCAAGCCTTCCAAACATAAAACTGCTCACTCTTTCCAAAAAATGGCCAAAATCCCTTATTGGTCACGACGAAGTGGTGAGTTCAATCCAATAGGGTCGCTACATTTCAAAAAAGTACTTATGGGCCCAAAACGGACACCGTGTGCAAATGGTACGCTCAATTCTTTGTACGCCGACTATCCAATCCTTCAAAAATAAAATTACTCTTTCTTTCGAAAAATGGCCGAAATCCGTCATACGTCACGACGAAGTTTTGAGTTCAATCCAAAAGGGTCGCTACATTTCCAAAAAGGACTTATGGGCACAAAACGGACACCGTGTGAAAAGGTACGCTCAATTCTTCGTACGCCGACCATCCAACCCTTCCAAACATAAAATTACTCTTTCTTTCGAAAAATGGCCGAAATCCGTCATACGTCACGACGAAGTTTTGAGTTCAATCCAAAAGGGACGCTACATTTGCAAAAAGGACTTATGGGCACAAAACGGACACCGTGTGAAAAGGTACGCTCAATTCTTCGTACGCCGACCATCCAACCCTTCCAAACATAAAATTACTCTTTCTTTCGAAAAATGGCCGAAATCCGTCATACGTCACGACGAAGTTTTGAGTTCAATCCAAAAGGGACGCTACATTTGCAAAAAGGACTTATGGGCACAAAACGGACACCGTGTGAAAAGGTACGCTCAATTCTTCGTACGCCGACCATCCAACCCTTCCAAACATAAAATTACTCTTTCTTTCGAAAAATGGCCGAAATCCGTCATACGTCACGACGAAGTTTTGAGTTCAATCCAAAAGGGTCGCTACATTTCCAAAAAGGACTTATGGGCACAAAACGGACACCGTGTGAAAAGGTACGCTCAATTCTTCGTACGCCGACTATCCAAGCCTTCAAAGTATAAAAGTGCTAATTCTTTCAAAAAATGGCCGAA
>NW_019245141.1:66290-81140 GCF_002742605.1 Olea europaea var. sylvestris | reverse complement strand
GTAATGAGTACACACAGCGCTGAGTGCTGATCTTTCTATTTCTCGTATTTCCGCACATTTTCTAGCTTTTCTGGAATCATTTTAAGTCTATCGCAATCGCTGATGATTACTTGTTTGAGTTTTGGCATTCCTTCTTCATCAGCTATAACCTTCTCCAACTCCCGCAAGTATCGAATTTGCAGCATTTCTAGCTGAAGAAAACTGTACGCTCCTGAACAGTCCATCTTTGTGCCTCTGTAGGAACGAGGTCCAAGTTTCAGGATTTTGAGCTTGGGAAATTTCTTCAGTACTTCCATTGGATCCTCCTCAAGCCTTGTATATGCAATTGTTAGCTTGATGAGGTTAGGTGGAAATTCATCGGCATTAGGCAGCTTCTTCATCCAATAACCTATACGCAACCTAACAAGATTTTGATATCGTGATAGATCCAATCTTACAGTTTGATCGTGCCCAAAATCTGATGACGGTAGCCTCAGGTTCTCGAGTTTTGCTGATATCGGCTCTGCATGGGATAGTTCCTCAATGATTCCTCGTGGACAATCTTCTACTTCCAATTTCCTTAAATTTCGGAATTTGCGCAGCCAGATCGGATTCAATTGCTTCCCTTTAATCCCAACTAGAGTTTGGAGATAAGGTAAAGAAACTTCCAACAGGTGATTTAGTTTTGCCGTTTTAGACCTAAATCCCCAATTGAATGATGAAAATCGGATCAAACATAGGAGAAGGTGTCTCAACTCTTTTATTTTCCAAATACAAATAGGAAGGTCTACAACTCACATTCTTGAATATTAAAGGTCTGCAACTTTCTAAGTTTGCATATAGCGCAAGGCACTTTGGCATAACCAACTTTTAGGCGGAAGCAAGTCAACTGGCTCAGATTTCCAATTTCATTTGGAAGGCACAAAATTGATCGGCTGAATTCGAGACTCAGCGCTCCTAATATTCTGAAGTCTGAAAGAAAACTTTTCAGACGTTTCTGCTGGATTTTCTCATAATTGTTGGAAGAGAAAAAAAATGCACGAAGTTTAGGTGTCTTGAGATTTAAAGCAATGTACTCATTAATACTTTTGTGGCGAGTGACAAGTCTACGTGCTCTCATAGCAGAACTCGAATTCAGATGATCAAGAGTATGAAAAAAGTTGTTTTCTTTAGCCAGGTTAATGCAAAGGCTGTGCAAAAGATCATGGATTCTACAACTTCTTACCCTTCCATCAAATCTTCTACTAACAACTTGAATTAAGTTTCTAGCAACCAGTTTCTTGACATACTCCTCTCCCACATCCTCGGGCTCCTGATCGCCTATACCTTGCAGGAATTTCTCAGCTGTCCACATATGTATCAGCTCTGTTGCTAGAATTTCATGGTCCTCAGGGTAAAGTGCTAAGTAAAGAAAGCAGGGTTTTAGTGCAGTCGGTAAATCCTTGTAACTCAAGGCTAAGATTTTCGAGCATTTATCTTGATCATCTTGGCCTATGTTCTTAAGTACACAATTCCATTCAATGTCACTCGTCTCTCTCTCCCGCAACATTCCTACTGTGACTACAATGGCTAGTGGCATGCCACCACATCTTTCTACTATCTGTTTACCAATGTCTTCCAATCCTTTTCTCAAAGAGGACGCTATCAATTTGGTGAAAAGTTCCCAACTATTTTCGGGGTCTAAGGGTTCTAACACATGCAAAGAACTTTCAGTACCAACGTACCTTCCAACACTTGAATTTCGAGAAGTAATAATTATTCTACTACCATTCTGAGAATGAGTAGGTATGCCAAGTCTTAAAGTATCCCATGATTCAGTATGCCAGATATCATCGAAGAAAATCACAAACCTTTTTTCCTGTAGAAATGCACACAAATTGGCCTCCAAGTTCTCCTCCTGCTTTTCCTTCTCCAAACCGACTTGTTTTGCCACATTTTTCAAAATATCTATGATACTTGGCTCTTGAGAAACACAAACCAAAGCCGAACATTCAAAGTTCTCTTTTACACTGTTAAAGATTTTCTTTGCAAGAGTGGTCTTCCCTAAACCTGGCATACCCACAATCGAGATGAAACAGCACTCCAAATTTGTGCTTAACAGCCTTGCCTTTAGTTCTTCCACTTGTCTGTCAAAACCGACGATGATGGGTTCATTAACATGAAGAGAGGCACCTCTGCGATCCAACTGAAACCTGTTGAAGCTGCTACCATTAGTATCCTCAATGCCATATGTTCTTCGGGTGCGATCAATTTCATTAACTCGTTGCTTGATATTCTCAATCTCCACAGCAAAACTACGGCAAGTGCGGACATAACATAAAGTGCCGGCGGCCTTTCTGATTAAGCTGCTTGATCTGCGTGATTCTATTTGGGGAAGAAACGTGTACAAAATATCCTCCACATCGCAAGCAAGGTCTTCGATGTCCTTTATCAAATTTGCTACACCACGGCTTTCAGATTTCCTGGCCTCTGCATCTTCCAGGTAAGATTGAATATTTCTCAATTCTCTTTCAATCCAATTGATGTTTTCTTGCAACTGATTTAATCGAGAGCCTTGCTTGACAAGCAGGGTGGCAGATATATCTACAACCTTGCGGATAACGCTTGCGATTGTAATTTCTGCCATCTTTGAATTTCCCTTTAGATCTGAGAAACAGTAACTAATTTCTTAGGTGGAGAGTTGAAACTTGAAACTGGATTTCGCAATGCTCACTCATCAGATAATCCACTAGTCAATCAATCTTTTGGAAAATTGCAGCAACGGTCCGTAACAATTTTTTTTTTTGCAGATTTTACCCCAACCTTCATTTTGTGGCAGCGAAGTTCGATAACCTTTCATAAATATGTACCTGAGATCCATCTTGATGGAAATCGTTCAAAACACCATTAGTTGACAGGAAAATTCCTTGAATCATCTACTATCATGAATGTTTTATTGGATGTTGATACATTTTTGGACAGTTTTATTGAATGTTGATTTCTTAATTTTCATGGTAAACTGACGGTGTTTTGGACGGTTTCCATTTATATGGATCTTGGGTGCATATTTACGAAAGGTTAGAAACTTTCACTGACACAAAATAAAAGTTAAGGTAAAATCTGTAAAAAAATGAAAAAATTAAGGACCGCTACTACAATTTTTCCCCGTCCTTTTTCACAAAGACGGGTAGTTGAAGTTATATTTCTTCAAATTAGAAATGTCTACCTGAACAGAACACCCTATAAGTCTCCATATTCCGAAGTCAACAATCTCTAATCTCTAAATGGGTGTAATAATACTAATCAACAAAGAAAAGGCATGGGATAGCCTGAAGGCATTGATAATAATTAGACAAGAAGATTATTAAAAGCCGCCACTATAGTACACACTTGCATCCAATGCCGTCCTATTCGTTCTACTCATTATTCAAATTCACTATACAAACAAACATATGACCAACTTGCAATATTACATATATATAATAAAACAAAGGGAAGCACCATATATATAATAAAACAAATTGCAGGGTTGGCTGTTCATTTCCATCACATATTTTTAATAGTTTTTTGTAGGCAACATGAATATGCTTGTTTGGTAATGATTAAAATTAAATTTTTAGTCGATTTTGATAGAAGTATATAAAATGTGCGGTTGAAAAGTTATGAGACTCATAAAATATGTAATTAAAATTAATTATTGACTTTGATTTATATTAAAATCTAGATTTTAATTGTCACAAAATAATGGCTAAAATTATATTTTTAGTAGATTTTAATCATTACTGAACAATGCTATATATACTTCTCAATATTAGAAATTTCTAGGTTGTTTACCTTTTTTCCCACTAAGGCTATGTTTGATAGTCAAAGGTTTTCCATGGAACTTGGAAAATCAAGACCATTTCCAACTTTTGTAGCGTTTGATAGGGGAGTACTTGTTTCAATTACTTAGATTAATCTCATTATTTACTTGATAGATTAATTATTTGGTGTTTATTACTATCCATTTGGTGAATTTAACTCTACATAGTGGAAATTAAATGATGTGAACCCTGTAGCAACGTTGACTACAAAATTCACAACAAGATTGACGAACCCAAGAAAGCCAAATTAATCCAATAGTTCAGGATTAACCCAAAAGAAAGTCGAACCAAAAAACCCAACAAGAACGACGCTTGAAAGACCCCTTGATCACGCAATCCAAGAATTAAATCCGGTTGTTTGAACGCCACAAATTAACACTTGATAAGTTCGAAGTTGTTCAATGAAGAACGATGAAGAGAAGACAATACGCCTCACTTTAATTCAATATCAATAATGTCAAAAGTTTTTAACAATTGAAAGAAAACTCCTATTTATACTAAACCTAAAAACTAGGTAAAAATCGTGCAAAACTCGAGCATAATCCCCAAGATATGGAAAAGAATCAAAAACTAACAAAATATGGAAAATTGCCGAAATTAGAAAATTCGCCAAAAAAATGGCCTATGCGATGCGGTCGCATGGTTCAACAAAAAATTCAGTCTTGAGTTTCGTTATGCCTCCATGCGGTCGCTTGGTGTTTTTGCCTGTGTGGTCGCACAGGCTTGTTTTCAGCCTCCGATTTTTCGCTTGATAACACATTGATCCAAGTTGATTTGGCCTTCAACCCGAACATGAAAGTTGCTCCATTTTGAGTCCCGAACATAGTTCCATCAATGGTTTCTTGAACGAGCAATCTCATCGCTTGTTTCACTTGCTTTACCCTTGATCGCGTCATTGGTCCGCCATCGACTATCAACGGGTCTCGTCTAGCACTCGCACTCGCACTCGCACTCGCCTTCGTCGGGCTCGACTTCTGGATCATATCCCCTCCCTTTTCAAAAGGATTCGTTCTCAAATCTGAACCTGCATCAAACAAAGAAAGATCAGATACATTAAAAGTAGCCGAAACATTATACTCACCTAAAAGGTCCAACTTGTATGCATTATCATTTATCTTTTCAATAACTTGAAATGGACTATCGCCCCTCGGTTGCAATTTGGACTTCCTTTGCTCCGGAAACTGCTCCTTCCTAAGGTGAACCCAAACCAATCTCCTAGCTTGAATGCCACGCGCTTCCTACCTTTGTTTGCCTACGACGTAACCAACTTATTTTTGTTCTCCATTTGCGCTTTTACCTTTTTATGAAGTAACTTAACCAATTCCGCCTTTTTTTTGCCATCTAAACTACCACGTTCATTCACAGGTAAATGAATTAAATCCAAAGGAGTTAGTGGATTAAAACCATATACAATTTCAAATGGAGAATATGACGTAGTAGAGTGAACAGCTCGATTGTATGCAAATTCAACAAATTGTAGACACTCCTCCCAACTCTTCAGATTTTTATTGATTACTATGCGTAACAGTTGTGTCATAGTCTTATTCACTGCCTCAGTTTGCCCATCCGTTTGTGGGTGACAAGTTGTGGAAAATAGTAACTTAGTGCCTAACTTACCCCACAAAACTCTCCAAAAGTGACTCAAAAATTTGACATCCCGATCCGACACAATGCTTCTAGGAACCCCATGTAAACGCACAATCTCTTTAAAGAATAAGTTAGTAATGTTCGTGGCATCGTCAGTTTTGTGATATGGTATAAAATGTGCCATTTTGTTGAAACTATCTACAACCACAAAAATAGAATCTCGACCTCTCTTAGTCCTAGGTAAATTCAAAACAAAATCCATCGAGATATCAACCCAAGGCTCACTAGGTGTAGGTAAATGTGTGTACAAACCTTGTGGTAAAACCTTAGATTTAGCCTTTTTACAACCTATGTATCGATTACAAATTCCCTCAACATCGCTTTTCATCTTAGACCAATAAAAATGCTCCTTCAATACATCTAAAGTCTTTTGAACCCTAAAGTGTCCCATCAATCCACCACTATGTGCCTCCCTTACTAACAATTCCCGAATAGAACAATTAGGAACACATAACTTATTTTCCCGAAATAAATACCCCTCATGCCTGAAGAACCTATCAACCGCCCCTTTTATGTATGACAAATAAATATCCGAAAATTCAACATTCTTTTCATACAATTCCTTAATATGTTCAAACCCAAGTAACTTAGAATCAAGAGTAGTTAGCAATACGTACCTTCACAACAACGCATCCGGCACCACATTTTCCTTACCATGTTTATACCGAATGACGTATAGAAAGGTCTCAATGAATTCCATCCACCGTGCATGCCTCTTGTTCAATTTACCTTATTTCCGCAAGTGCTTTAGTGACTCATGATTGGTGTATATTACGAACTCCTTCGACCATAAATAATGTTGCCAAGTCTCCAAAGTTCGAACAAGTGCATAAAGTTCTTTGTCATATATAGGATAATTTAAAGTAACTCCACTCAATTTCTCGCTAAAGTATGCAATAGGTCTCCGATCCTACATTAAAACTGCTCCAATCCCTATTTCTGATGCATCACACTCAATCTCGAATGTTTTATCAAAGTTAAGTAATGCCAAAACATGTGCTTCACATAATATGCCTTTAATAGTATTAAATGCAAGTTCCTGCTCATCACTCCAATGAAAACCTACACTCTTTTTAACTACTTCCGTGAGTGGTGCAGTGATAGTGCTAAAATCTTTTACAAAACGCCTATAAAAACTAGCCAAACCATAAAAACTCCTAACTTCTGTTATGCTTTTACGTGTCGGCCAATCTCTAATAGCTTTTATCTTTTTATCGTCTACTTCTACCCCATTAGCACTGACCACAAAACTAAGAAAAATAACTTTATTAATAGAAAACGTGCATTTCTTAAAATTAGTATAGAGTTGTTCTTTCCTTAAAATAATTAACACACACTTTAAATGTTCCAAATACTCTCCTATGTCTTTGCTATAGATTAAGATGTTGTCAAAATAAACCAAAACAAATTTTCTTATAAAAGCACGTAAAACATGATTCACTAAACGCATAAAAGTGTTAGGAGCATTTGTGAGTCCAAACGGCATAACCAACCATTCATATAAATCATATTTAATTTTAAAAGTCATTTTCCATTCATCACCCTCTCGCATACGAATTTGATGATACCCGCTTTTTAAACCAATTTTAGAAAATATACAAGTACTATGTAATTCATCAAGCATGTCATCTAACCTAGGTATAGGGTGACGATACTTTACCGTTATGTTGTTGATAGCCTACAATCCACGCACATTCGCCATGTTCCATCCTTTTTGGCACAAGCAAAACTGGTACTGCACAAGGACTCATGCTTTCCCTCACGTATCCTTTGCTCATTAACTCCTCCACTTGCCTTTGAAGCTCTTTAGTCTTCTCGGGATTACTTCGATTAGCCGGTCAATTTGGAATGATAGCTCCGGGTATGATGTCAATTTGATGTTCAATGCCTCGAATAGGCGGCAATCCACTAGGTGCATCCTCCGGAAATACATCGTCGAATTCTTGCAATAAAGACTTAGCCAAACTAAGGAGGGGTGGGTTAGTTTCCTCAAAATTGAGGAGTGATTCCTTATAAACGAACAAGATCATCTCTTTTCTCTCAACTACCGCCCTTCTCAAATCACTCTCTTTTGCAAAGAAATCGCTCGTGTTTTCTCTCTTCTCTCGAGGCACTCTCTTTCTTTTCTCTCTTGTGATTGCTCTCTCTTTTCTCTCCAATGGCTATCCCAACATTTTCTATCTTTTTCTCCAACTCACTATTTGCTCTCATTTTTTCTAACTCTTTTGCTCTCCTCTCTTCCTCATTTCTCAATTTTAATTGGTCCTCATAAACTTGCACCGGTGTTAATGGCACAAGAGTAATGGTCCTTCCATCCTTAATGAAACTCTATCAATTTTTGTACTCATCATGTATAGCCTTCCTATCGTATTGCCATGGTTGCCCCAATAAAATATGTCCCACTTGCATTGGCACCACATCACACACTAACTCTTCCTTATAACTCCTAATTGATAAATTAAGTAACACCCTTCGATTCACCCTCACCTCGCCACTCTCATTCAACCATTGCAATTTATAAGGTCTCGGGTGTCTCAACAATGTTAAACCCAATTTTTCTACAAGAGATACGTTAGCTACATTAGTGCAACTACCATCATCAATTATAACACTACATACCATATTGTTGACGTGTCATCGAGTGTGGAAAATGTTCTCCTGTTGCAACTCCAAGTCATCCGCTTTGACGTGAGTAGTGAGAGCTCGTCTTGTGACTAGTAGATCCCCAACCGGCCCTTCAACTTTTTCTTCTTCACTAACATCCTCCAACGCTGGCATGTCATCAAACTCGCCATTATTATCGCTCACAATCTCTCCATTATCTCGCAACACCATCGCCCGTTTGTTTGGGCATTGAGAAGCAATATGCCCCGTTTTCAAACAACTAAAACATTTGATGTCCCAGTTGCACGACGGTTGTGCCTCCAATTTTGATATTAGTTTGCTAGCGTTTTCACCCTTACCCTTTTGCCAATCATTTTTACCTCTAGGTGCAGCCCCATTTTTGTTGTTGTTATCCCACTTCGATTTCCATGTTGGATTAGGAGTCGAAGTACCTAACGGTTGCCTAGACGTCCCCTTCCTCTTCAATTGCCTCTCGGCCTTCATTGCCACATGTAACATGTCCTCGATTTCCACATAGTCTTGCAACTCTATAATGTTTACAATATCCCAATTTAACTCATTCAAGAATCGTGCCATGGTAGCTTCCCGATCTTCCTCCACATTAGCCCGAATCATAAAAATTTCCATCTCCTTGTGATAATCCTCTACACCTTTCGATCCTTGGTACAAACCTTGCAATTTTTGATGGATTTCCCTATAATAGTGACTCGGAACAAACCTCCTCCTCATCAACACCTTCAATTCATCCCAAGTGTTAATTGGTCTTTCCCGACCCCTACGCCGTGATGTAAGTACTTGATCCCACCAAGATATCGCGTAATTCACAAATTCAAGCACCGCCAATTTTACATTTTTCTCCTCCGAATAATTATAGCACTCAAAAATCATCTCAACCTTCCTTTCCCACTCTAAATATGCTTCCGGATCGCTTCTCCCCTTAAATTGCGGAATAGTCATTTTAATACTCCTCAAATTTCCATCTACTTCATTTTCCAAGTTATTTCTATCCTGTCTTTCTATCCTATCGCCCATATGCCTCGCTCAACCCATATCAAAGTAATTTTCATCAAAATCATCCTCATCACTACGATACTCATCTCGCCTTCCTCTCCTATATTCATGCTTACCCGGCCCCCTAATATTAGACATCTCCACTTGTTCCCGGCTAAGATTAGCAATTGTAGTACCTATTTGCACCATCCATTTCCCATGCCTATCCACCTTCTCTCTAACATCACCAAGTATCCGTTCAAACTTTCGTATCATGTCCTCCGAAGCATTATTTTCATTACCGTTTCGGCTTGAGTTGGAACCTTCTCTTTCCGACATCATATCACACAATTTTTTTATGCCTCACAAAGATTTTACTCGAAAAACACTTACTATGGCTTTTTCCCTCTATTAAACTCATCACTTGACATTTTACCACTCAAAGTCTCCCTCCAAGCACTTCAAAGAACCAAGTGAACTAAATCAATTGTTTTACCGGGAATTCAAACAAACTGAATATTAATTGAATAAATGGAATAGATGAATGTTTTGACAAGAATATGTGAATAGACTCAATAGAAGATTGAAATAATCAAACCCAATTGAATATCCCAAAATCAAACACAATGTAGGAATTGTTGTTGGTAGAAAAAAACAAAATCAAACAATAATAATATCAAATTTTTTCTCCTTTTTTTTGTACTTTTTTTTTTACTCCTTGATGAAAGAAGATGAGTAAACTACCAACAACTCAACAAAACAACGAAATAAAAAAAAGAACTAAGAAGAACTAAGAAAGAACAACTAACGACTCAAACAAATAAAGAAAAGATATAACATTTAATAAATTTGGAGCCAAAACTCTGATACCAACTGATGCGAACCCTGTAGCAACGTTGACTACAAAATCCATAACAAGATTGACGAACCCAAGAAAACCAAATTAATCCAAGAGTTTAGGATTAACCCAAAAGAAAGTCGAACCAAAAAACCCAACAAGAATGACACTTGAAAGACCAATTGATCATGCAATCCAAGAATTAAATCCGGTTGTTTAAACGCCACAAGTTAACACTTGATAAGTTCGAAATTGTTCAATGAAGAATGACGAAGAGAAGACAATATGCCTCGCTTTAATTCAATATCAATATTGTCAAAAAATTTTAACAATTGAATGAAAACTCCTATTTATACTAAACCTAAAAACTAGGTAAAATTCGTGCAAAAGTCGAGCATAATCTCCAAGATAGGGAAAAGAATCAAAAACTAACAACATATGAAAAATTGCCAAAATTAGAAAATTCGCCGAAAAATGGCCTATGCGACCGCATAGTGTATTTCCATGCGGTCGCATGGTTCAACAAAAAATTCAGTCTTGAGTTTCGGTATGCCTCCATGCGGTCGCATGGTGTTTTTGCTTGTGCGGTCGCATAGGCTTGTTTTCAGCCTTCGACTTCGTCGCTTGATAATACATTAATCCAAGTCGATTCGTCTTTCGACCCGAACATGAAAGTTGCTCCATTTTGAGTCCTGAACATAGTTCCATCAATGGTTTCTTGAACGAGCAATCCCATCGCTTGTTTCACTTTCTTTGCCCTTGATCGCATCATTGATCCGCCATCGACTATCAACGGGTCTCTTCTCGCACTCGCCTTCGTCGAGCTCAACTCCTGGATCATATCATTAAACCACATAATGACACGACCCGTCCCGAATTATCCTAGTGAACCCGAAACGTGACATTCGCCGATGATAGATACTGACTAGATGTCAAATCTATCACCAAAACTGATTATGAGTTATTTCAAAAAAATGCAACAAAATCAAATGTTTATATAAAATAAAATGCGATAGGCCCAAAATATTTACTTCGTACTTCATCAATATGAGTTATAATATTCAACATGTCGTGTGACTCTCATTCCGAAATCATTAGGCTCTTCCAGCTAAAAAGAATCAATTGCTACCTATAGGAAAAATCGTGGGAAAATATATGAGTTGATAGCTTAGTGAGTGGAGAAGTTCGAAATAAATATAATTTTTCATTTATACATTTCTATCAAAAATCAAATTCATATCATTTGATAATTCACAAGCTACCATCATGTAATTATAACCAAAAGTGAAATATTCACATAAGGTCGTAAAATATCATCTCAAAATCATGATATAAACATCAGCTGATAACCATGCTATAATCTCATCACATCAAACGCGTTGAAAATCCACAAAAAATGTACCCTCTGACTGAAATATATAATCCACCCCTCGGGCTAAGAACTTTCGCCACGGGCCTTTAAGGTGAACGAAAGTCGGTCTCAAAGACCTCTCATAATCAATTCTAGGACACGGCCAAGGCCCCTCAGTAAACTATATGTACACGGCCGAGACCTCTTCATCCCCGGTCCAAGACCCTTCAGTGTAGTATAGAGCACGGTCAAGGCCCTTCAGTGAACTAGAAGAAATATATCATCACGGGTACTTTTCTGGTCGATCTCAAAATCATATCTCATATCCCAATTCACAATGTACTGTATACAATCTTTAAAATTCACATGTATCATAATAAAAGATATTTATATTTTTCCACTCACAAAAATATGTATTGAATGGAGATTAACTTGGTCAATAAGCTACTCCAATCTCCTCGTTATTTCCTGAAAAAACAAGATTATACTCCACATAAAAACCGATTAACTCGATTCATCATTAACATTGCATAGTCATAGGACCCCGTTTCTATTTATTATGTTGACTGACTTAAAATATCCACTATTTATTTTCAATGTATTCCCATTTCCATCTTTAACGTACTAGAGCTGCCATAGATTATACAAAATTCAGCGATTCACATCTATCCTTCAATTCCCTTCTCCTCAATCTTGGACGGTTACGCAATCTACTTAATTAACTCAATTAGTTATTCCTTATTTTGGCTGCTTTTCATATATCGATCATTTCCCGACTGTATATTTATACACAAGTAATAGTTGTCCCAAAATTCTCCCAACTTAAAGCTGAAATTGAAGTGTCAAACATACCCAGATTCATACATTTCTTTCTCCTTATACGTGTATCCACTTTGACTAACTTCTCCTTTTTTCTTTTTCATAGGTTACAAAAACATACAACAAGATCACAATAATTTTTAGTCTGTGTTCCCCTTTTTTTCCTTCAATTCCTTTAAATCATTTTTCCACACCTTATCCATTTATCTCATTTCCCTTCTCAATTTCCTGGTGTACCGATATATTCACATTTAATCCCTAACATGTTCTTGAATTTAATATCTCCTTCTTACCTTGTATTGCTGCTAACAAAGTGAATAAATTTACAGCAAGTAAATGAAGTATCTCCCAGATGAAGATTGGTGATGTAGGGAGATTAATAAATAACAAGAAGGGAAGGGGGAGGAGAAGAGAAGAAGAAGGCAGAAGCGGGGAGGAGGAGAGAAAACGGCCAAGCCAACATCATAATTCTTAATCAATTCATCAACTGAGATATTACAAACCAATGATAGGTTTAAATAATGAAAACCTAGAAATATAGGGCCAAGCCCATTATTTAAGTCCTAATTAAAATACGTAAACTTAAATAAAAGTCCAACTGAAACAATAATAAAAGTCCAACTAAAATACTGAAACAATAATAAAAGTCCAACTATAAGGATGTCCTCATCAACTCTCCCGGGATGGGAGAAAACTCGACTCTGTCGAGTGGATATATCATCGTAGACTCTCGTCAATCTCCCAACCATAAGCTGAGTGGTTGGGCAAGTTTCTTTCGGCGTCGGTAGAAATGCGTCAGTGGCGGTCTGAACCTGGTGTCCTCATCAACTCCCCTCGGGTGGACGGGAGGCGATCTGGGCCAAGGAAGATCCTGCTGACTCCGATAAAGCTCTAGTAAATCTGGATCCAAACGCTGTAGTGTCTCCCCGAAGATCCATGCACAATCAGAATCTGGGCGACCAACCCAACGAACAAGGAAGCGCTGAACCTCTCCATCATTAGTGAACACAGTTTCTTCATCTAAAATAGCATCAATGTTATCTGTGTGTGCTGTGAGAGGTGGTAGTGGGTTAGAGGGGGCCAAAGAATTAGGATCAAGGTCCACAAAAGGAGGTAACAGGGGATCATCTGAGGGAATGAAATGGCCTTTATAAGCTACAAGGTCTTCAACATTGAAAGTATGGTGGTAACCAATGTGGGATGGAATGTCAACAATATATGCATTTGGACCAACTTGCTTTAAAATTTTAAAAGGACCAGCACTACGAGCCTGCAATTTGGAGTTGGGTCCATGTAGACGCCGCTCTGGCCTAATGCGAACCATAACGTAATCCCCAACATTAAACTCAATATGTCGTTTATGTAAATCAGCTTGTAGTTTATAATTTGCATTACTAGCTTCAAGTTGTTTATTGATCTCAATGTGCAAATCACGAAGGTGTTGTGCAAATGCTTCGGCTGATACTGACACTCTAGCCCGTGGGGACATAGGGATGAGATCTAATGGTTTCCTAGGCTTGTATCCGTGAACGGCTTCAAATGGACTCATACCCAATGAACGATTTACGGAGCTATTATACGCGATTTGAGCGACAGAAAGGATTAAATCCCAATTTCGAAGGTTCTCCCGGACCAGACAACGTAATAAGTTACCAAGACTCCGATTAACAACTTCGGTCTGACCGTCAGTTTGAGGTGGTAGGCTGTAGAAAATTTTAATTTGGTGCCCATCTTATGCCACAAAGTCCTCCAAAAATGGCTAGTGAAGCGAACGTCCCTATCGGACACGATGGTTTTGGGAAGTCCATACAGTTTGACAATCTCATTAAAGAATAACATGGCAACCTTGGACGCATCCGATGTTTTGCTACAGGGGATAAAGTGAGCCATTTTCGAGAAACGATCGACAACCACAAAAATAGAATCATGCTTCTTTGGGGTGCGTGGCAGTCCTAGCACAAAATCCATACTAACGTCTTGCCAAGGACAATTGGGGACGGGGAGAGGAGTGTATAGGCCTGTGTTCTGCTTCTTCTGTTTGGCCAATTGACAAGTGTTACATGTACTAACAATTTTAGCCACATCTCTCTTTAAGCTAGGCCAATAGAATTGGCGTTCAACCTCCTCGATGGTCTTATCACGCCCAAAGTGACCGGCTAACCCTCCTGCGTAAACTTCCCACACTATAAAATCTCGCACTGAAGTTCGAGGGATGCAAAATTTATTGGTTCGAAAGAGATAACCCTTCTCAAGTCGAAAGTCATCTGTACTGTTTGATTGTCCTCCTTGTAAATCGAGAAAGATATCCTTAAAATCTGGGCATATCTCGTAATCCTCCTTAAGCCTTTCAAAACCAATGACTTCGACACTCATGATCGACAAAAGGGAAACACGACGACTTAACGCGCCAGCTGCTTGGTTCTCCACGCCCTTCTTGTGTTTTAAAACAAATGAATAGGCCTGCAAATATTCAACCCAACGTCCATGCCTAGAACTTAACCTCTTCTGAGAGTTGAGGTAACGGAGGGCTTCGTGGTCCGAATAAAGGACAAATTCTTGAGGCAACAAGTAGTGGCGCCAATAGCGCAAAGCCTGGACCACCGCATACAGTTCCTTATCATACGTTGAATATCGTCGTTTGGCCTCATTTAACTTTTCGCTGAAATAGGCGACAGGGTGACGATCCTGACTTAAGACTCCGCCTATACGTACCCCAGAAGCGTCACATTCAACTTCAAAGACTTTGGAAAAATCGGGAA
>NW_019245141.1:0-64761 GCF_002742605.1 Olea europaea var. sylvestris | reverse complement strand
AATTAGTTATTGAAATTATTATTATTATTATTTATTTTTTTTTATTTTTTTTTTGTTATTTTGTCAATTTAAAGGTTGGGGTTACTTATGGCTCGATCGCAAGCTAATACTACTAATGCTAATAAAATAGAAAAGCAAATGTCCAAATACTAGGTCTAGTCACGTGGGGTAAACAATTGAGTAATGGAATTTAGTTCGTGAAATATAATCGAATAGGTTTAAGGCAATATTATCAAATGGCCAGCACACAACGACTTAATTGATGCAATTCTAAAATAAAGAAATAGCGTCAACTAAAAATAAATAGGATCAGGAACTCCCTGAGTACTGTTGGTTTGAGTCATTCCAGCGTCGAATGTCTCCACGCTCTGAACTACTAACCCCTGAGATGCCAAGATAAAAATTCCGTGTTCGTCGAGGTGCGGTACTGAACAGTCAACTAAAATGAACCTGTAAATGATGTCAAAAAAATTCAAAATTCACGATACTTTTTTTTTTTTTTTTTTTTTTTCTAAATTTTCCCATTTTTTTTTTTTTTTTTTTTTTTTTGCTCTTTCTTTTCTTTTTTTTTTTTGACTTTTTTTTTTTAATAATAATACAAAATCAGAATAACAAAATAATAAATGAGCCCATTTCACAAATTTGGACCTAAATCAAACATAAAACCTTAAACAAGCCCAAGCAATACAAATAAATCCAACCCAATTGAAATTAAGCCCAAACCCAATTAATAACTAATACCCAACCCACTTAATTAATAACCCAATTAATTGAAATAATAACCCAGCCTAAACCCATAATTCACAACAGTCGATCGAACGTTGTAGAAGGCGACGATTGGGTTGGTGGCTGGCTCGACGAGGGACTGGGTTGGGGGATGGCGATTATTGGAGCAGCCGGCAGTATGCTGGCGGCTGTTAGCGGCGACGAGGCTGGGGTTCCGTTCCGGGCAGGGTGCTGGAAGAAGCGGCTGAATTTTTCTTGTTTTATTTTTTTGCTGCAACAGATTCTGGAATGGCTGTTGCCGGTAAGTTTTCAGTTGGTGATTGTCTGGCTGGTTGGAGTTGTCTTGTGGATGACTGGTGGATGCCGAAGTGTCCAAGGCTTGGGTCGGCAGTTTAGAAGCGGTCGCCGGGTGGTGGTGATTATGAAGGTATGGCAGTGGAGTTGGGGCTGGGCCTGTCTCTCAATTATGGCGGCAGCGGTGGTGGCAGAAGAGTTATCACTTTGAATGGGATGATACTGGGTATGGCGTGTGAACTGTGGATTGCAGGCAGACGAATGAACACCTAAAATATTTTTCCAAGTTTAGCTCTGATACCAATTTGATGTAGGAAGATTAATAAGTAACAAGAAGGGAAGGGGGAGGAGAAGAGAAGAAGAAGGCAGAAGCGGGGAGGAGGAGAGAAAACGGCCAAGCCAACTTCATAATTCTTAATCAATTCATCAACTGAGAAATTACAAACCAATGATAGGTTTAAATAATGAAAACCTAGAAATATAGGGCCAAGCCCATTATTTAAGTCCTAATTAAAATACGTAAACTTAAATAAAAGTCCAACTGAAACAATAATAAATGTCCAACTAAAATAATGAAACAATAATAAAAGTTCAACTATAGGGATGTCCTCATCAACTGGCATGGCTATCTATCTCTTCCTTTTTCTATTTCCATTTCTTTAATTGCTGGTGAATATTTTCTTCTCCCTTTTTTTTTTTTTTTTTTTTTGGCCTTTCTTTCTTTTCCTTCTCTTTTTCTCTTTCTCGTTTCCTCTCTGCTTGTATATATGTTTTGTGTGTAAATGGATTTTTATTTGTTTTGTAATGGTTTTGGATTGGATCCAATCCTCCACCGCCTTAATCTCTTTCTTTTGTCTCTCTCTCTCTCTCTCTTTTTAATACTAAATTAAGGTATTACACATAACCACTTAAATAAACATTTTCTATGTTTAAAGATTAAAAAAACAAGTCTACATTAATGAAAAATAATGGTATTTCTGATAAATCTTAAATCACTTAATTCCAAAATTTACTTTCTATTTTAAAATCATTGATTAAATGCAGATGAATTTAATTCACGGGCAAAAGATCATCTTTCAGTCTGAGTAATTTCTACTTCATTCTGAATAAAGATTCAAGAAGATTAACGAGAATAATCGTTAGCATTTGGTATCTCTCCCGAAGTTCTGCACTGAGATTTCTTTTAAGAAAAACTCAAATTTTCGTTTAGCTTCTTCAATCCAACCTTCAACTATAATTTTCAGTCGTGAATCGAAGCCTAAGGATCATTTTTTCTCAATTTTGCTTAACGATCCCTAAAGATTAGTTGAGATCATTTGTGAATAGGGAAAAAAAGGACAACCCTCTCTATGAAAAATTGTTCTTAGCTATTTATTTCACATATTATCCCATCATCAAGAATTTTCATTCAATTTCACAAATAAATACACGATCTCGCTAGACATACAGAACTTTGTTTCACGGAAGCATTACAGAATGATGTAGCATCTGCCTAATAAAAAATAAAAATAAAATAACCAAAAGGAAAAAGGAACGAACGCAAAAGAATCGTCTCTATGAAATCCACCTCCAGCTGTACGATCGACGAATCGCTATTATGACATTCACCTCCGACAGCCTATCTTGCTTCCCTTTTTCCTCGATTCGGAACCTTGGAAACCATCTCTACATCCAAAGAAGACGTCTATCCACAATAGCCGCACTAGTCCACAATCGACGCACTCATCCTACCTCCGATTGTCGTATCCCATCCACAACTATCATAGTCTTCTCCCCCTCCTGTCGACTGTCACATCCCATCCACAACTGTCGCAGTCTTCTCCACCTACTATACAAATTTACAACGAGAGGGAGGTTGTTTTATTATCTACTATGATATGAAAATTGAAATAACTGCAGTTAATCGAAGATGAATTGGTGCATTTTCAGTCTGTTGAGTAGAGTCCACCCGGTATCTAATCTCATTCACCTTTAGGTAAGCTGAATTTCATTTTCTATTTTAGTTATTTTATGTGTCAGTGTACATTAAGCTTTTGGTATTGCTTGTGTTCTTGTTAATCCTTCAATTATTATCTTTAGTTGTGATAGTGAATTGGTTGTTTATAAGTTGTGTTGTAATTGTGGAAGAATGCTAGGGGCATCTAAACTATTGTTTACAACATTTAAAAGTGGTTGAAGTTGTTTAGATGCTAGGATAGTGATCTAATCTAATTTTTGTTCTAGGATGATGGGAAGAAATGTTGGTGTTTCTCTTCACCTTCGTGGAACTAAAATTTTATCAAATATATTCTGAATTTTACAAATTTTACAAGATGCAGATCTCCTCAATTTCCCATGTTGCATTTCACTTCAATACTACATTTTACGACGTAAACTGAAATGTCGAGAATGAAACAATGCAATTTTCAAAATGTATTTGACGCAGCATTACACCTTCAAAGCTCACTTTCTCAATTTTGAATATAATTTCACATTTTTTATGACATTGTGAGAGTGACCACATTGTAGCAAACATGGAAGTTGAGTGATTTTTATTAAAACAAACAACATTATTTTTACCACAACACACGCCAACACAGCAACATTTTTCTCTGTCGGACGCTATCTCAAAATTTCGTCAAAGTTAAAGAGCATGTCAAAATGCACGATATTAAAGAAATTTAGAATATTGAAGTAGGCTCACTTGGTTAATCACGGATCGAAGAAGAACTTGGTCGGAGGAGACGAATTTGCACTGATTTCGTCGAAGTTAGAGATGTAAAGGTTCTCCACCTTCAAAGTCCCCTTTCTTAGTTTTCTTCTCTCCACGACTGGTTTTTTCGACTGGAAAATGTGCAAGTCGAATGGGGAGATTAGCTGAGTTCATTTATCGGAGAAGACGAACTTGGATCGATAAGCTGTCGGAGAAGACGGACGGGAAATCAGCTAGAAATGGGTTTGGTTCTCAGTGTTTTTAGGGCTCTATTTTGGGAAAATAATGAGCATAAGGTATAGAATAAATCAGATATTTTGTTAATTAATTAATATATTTCAAATATTAATAATTATAATACAAAATTAAATATATATATTCATCCTAACAAACCCTAAATTTATCTTTATTCATCACTTTCCTTTATCTCTCTACATCTCACCCTTTCCTTCTCTATATTTCATCAACAAGCGTCTCACGATCTCCTGTCTCTGTCTTCGTCGTACCGTCATGATTTCCTATCTTTATCTTTGTCGTATGATGCTGATTGCCGTGATGTGCAGAACACCGCCACGCCACTGCTAGCTTTTTCTTCCCGTAAGCAGAACCACCACCACTTTCTCTGTTCGACATGATGCACTTTTCAAATCGATGTTTTGAGGTGAAGTTGTGCAGTGAGGTTATGTATTTCATCTATTTTCTTATGTTGATTGTTATAATGGTAAATGATTGTTGATAGTGCCCACAGTGGATTTGGGACTTTTTTGTGAGGGTTGTGTTTGTGGTGTGGTGGAGATGGGGGATGTTATTGGTGCAGTGTTGGATGCACACTGTGGTGGTGGTGATGTGGGTATAGTGAAGGCACTATGGGTATGGTGGAGATGGGGGATATTGGTGGTGCGATAGTAGATGTGCATTGAGATGGTGGGCTATGGTTGCAATAGAGGTGCTATGGGGATGGTGGAGATGGGGCTGTTAGTGGTGATTTGGATGCGATGGGGTAAGTGGTGTGGTAATGTGTGCGATAGAGGTATGATGTTGTGCACAGTGGTGGTGCTGTAATGTGGTGGAGGTGGTGGTGGGATCTAGTGAGTACAACGGTAGTGTGCTATTGGTGTGTTTGTGGTGGTGCGAGTGCGATGGCTAGGTGCATGCATGGAATTCATGGTGTGGTATTGTGTACGATGGTGCAATGGTATTGGCAGCATAATGGTGGATCTAGGGCGATGACGTGGTGGTATTTTCTACGATATGTTGTTTTGTTTGAGATAGTGGTGTTACTGTCAAAGGTGGTGATTCTAGCGACAATGATGATAGTGGTGCTACTAGAGGCAATGGTGAGATATGGTCCCAAATTATTTGGTTGATTGTGATCATTAAATTAGTTAATTTGTAATCAATAAAAGTATGTGACTAATGAAAAAGATAAACTGTGACCAAGAAATAATGTGTGACCTAAAAATTTTTAATTTATGACCAATAATTTGATAATGTTTGAATGTATAATAAGTTGTAACATATAATATTTGTGATTTGTGACCGATAAACAAATTGTGACTTATAATAAATTTTTCATTTGTGACTGATGACCAAATTGTGACATATAAAATTTTTGAATTGTGGCCATAAAATAATTTGAATATATATAAATTCTTAATTTGTGATCGAAAAATAGTATGTGACTAATCAAATCATTAATTTGTGACCAAATTGTATATATATGTAACTTTTATATATTTAATTAATAAAATATATAGTTAATTAATAAATTACAAATAAATTTTAATAAATATCTGATTTTTAAAATTTAAAACATTTGTTCTTAGTTTTCAAATGGGTAATACATATCTTAGTTATAAATTTTTCATTCTTCACAAATATTAATGAAGTTCTAGATGGGCCCGGCTATGCGAGCGTTTGGAGAAAAAAGGGCCAGTCCATCACAAAGAAAATCGGGTTCTTCAGATATCTAACATATTTTTCGATCCTTATTTTAATATTACTGGAGAAGATTTTAAGGGAGCTGTATTCAATTGTGACTTTCGAAAACTTTGATGAACTTTTTTCAAGCGATGATTTTTGTGGATTTAGTGGATCTTTTACAGATTTGTATGAAATTGGTAGAAGTTTTTTTTTATAGACAGACATCTATGGATTTTCATTTTAAGATTTTTATAGACTTTTGTAGAATTCAAAAGACTTTTGAAGACTTTCTTTTGAAATAGGATTCATGTGGATCTGGTACAATGGTATGAAATTCTCACATACGATGTGTTGGTTCTAAGGTTGGCAACTGTTCAGTTATGGGTCGGTTCGGCTAAAATCATAACCGCACCACCAATTTTTTGATCATACCATAACCGCAACATAACCATGTAAATCGGTTCAGTTCATATCTTGGTTCGGCATGGTTTGGTTCAGTTAATATCTACGAAAATAAATTATTTTTTATAAGTTCATCCCTCAAATTGATATAAAACAATTTATGAAAAAAGTCAATTAAAACAAAAACATAATATTCCAAACGAAAATGCAGACATTATTTAGAATGCAAACGTCATCCCAATTTGCAATTACAAAATACAAATTTAACAAACAATTTTATGAATATAATAATACTAAACTTTTCCTTCATTCTTGATACTGTGCACGGAAGTTACTTGATTCATTCTTCCTCACAAGTCTTACTAGCATTGATCAGTACTCAAAGTTGATTCCTATATAGTAAATAAGAAATGTAAATAGAGAATACAACGATACTACCTATTCCAGAATGGTCTTAATTAAGAGTTAAATAAAAATAATATATATATATATATATATATCTATTCGTCAGCTTCCTCCTCGCTAAACGTTGCACAAACTCCAGAGTATGATGAAGGAGTAGAATTTTCTACACATAATATAAAAATATTAACAATAAAAGGAAATGCATAAATGACAAATATAAAACAATAATGATTGAGATGAAATTTTTGTTTCAATAATCTTGATTAAGAAGGCCCCTCACCCGAGGTCCTGTCTTTTCTTTAAAACTAAAGTCTTGAAATTTTTGTTTCAATAATCTTGATTAAGAAGGCCCCTCACCCGCGGTCCTGTCTTTTCTTTAAAACTAAAGTCCAATCTGATTCAAACTAAAGTCGCGTGGAAAATTTTTCGGAGGCGACGATGGCTTGGACCGTGGACGTAGTGGAGCCGTGCGTGAGTTTATGGTTTGTGGAGAGTAGGGTTTGAATTTATATACTCTCATATTAATGCTATTATTATTAGCTAATGGTAAGTGGGTTGGTCTGCTAGGTTAGGTAGATGTAGTGGGGGGAATTTTGTTTTTGGGCTGGATAGAAAAATAGTGCAAAGCCCAATAATCAATTCAATTGTGTGTGTATGTTTTTTTTTAGCGGGTAATCGGTTCGGTTTCGGTTCGATGGCGTAAATACCGTACCCGCACCGCCACGAACCTGTTCATTAAAATCAAATACATATCTGCCCCATTGCACCATCGGTTCGGTTTTTTTAACTCCATTCGGGTCGGTTAACCGCGATTTTCAATTTTGACGATTCAAATTGTCATCTCTAGTTGGTTCTGACAATTTCCCCTTTCCTTCCCATATAATAAAAATATTAAAAAAATAAAAATTTAAGACCTTAATTGAATAAATAATAATCAAAATTATATATATATGATAAAAAAATAAATTTAATATTTAATAATATTAATATAATATACTTTTAAAATAAATAAAAATCAATATATTTAAATTTACTTATAAATTTTTCATGTAAAATTTCTTAATTTAATAAAAAAATTAAAAAAATGAATGAAAAAGGGGGGAAAAAGTTACAAAGAATCCAATTTAATTTTTTTCATAGAAAATAAAGATGAATAGTAGGTGAGAGAGAAAGATAAATGAAAATAAATATAATTAATAGAGAAAATGAATTTTAATCATACCTTTAATGCTTGTAAAAGGAAAAAGGAGAGAAAGATTAAAAAAATAAAAATCTATAAAAGTTTCAATTGAATACATCATGTCTTTTAGAGACTTCTTAAAAGTCTATAAAAATCTCAATTGAATGCATCAATACTTTTAGAGAATCTCTAAAAATCTACATTGAATACCCCTAAACTTTCTAAATCTCAAAAAGTCATTAAAAATCTCAATTGAATACACTCTCTAAAATCCAATATTACGTATTTTCTTTTCAAACTTAACATAATACTTACTAGGCAGAGAATATATTCGCAAGTGTATGTAGGTTTCAGTTCGTTGCGATTGAGGGAGAAGCTTATCTTCAAGATATATGGAGAATTCAAATTAAGAAAATAAAGACTACACGCAGGGGCGAATTCAGGATCCAATGTCAGCTAGGGAAATTGTTGACCATTGACATGTGATCATTGACAATCAAAGATTATAATAGCGAGTTTATTAGCAATATTTAATTAAATAATACGAAAAATTCTTCAATTTTTATATAAATACACCAAAACGTAAAAATTATATAAATATGAAAATATAATTCAATACAACTCAAAGTACTAAAAAAATATACGATACAGCCTTACTCTATAAATGTGAACTTAGACAACTACATTATATGGGGTTTCATATTTTGAAAAGTTAAAAGTTAACTTTCCACTGCAATCAGAGTTGTATATTTTGAAGATAACTAAGACAACTTTAATAAATTAATAAATTGATGAAGTATCTATTAAGCTCCGATATCAAATTATTGAATTTTAAACACCAAGAAAATAGAATTTTATTGATGAAATGAATTTTACACAATTTGAATACAAACTCCCACTTATTTTATTTGTAGGACACCACTCTCACATTTTATTCTCACTATCTTAATTCACTCTAATTTTACAGATTCTCTCCACTCACTCTCTTAGTCTCTCTCCACTAACATTACTTCCTCAGCTTCTTTCTATGATCCACTCTCTATCTCTCCTCACTTTTCTTCTTGCTCTCTTCACACTCCCAAACCTTTCACACTCACACAAAATACAAGTAGCAAGGATATATATATATATATATATATATATATATATATAGATGTTAAAGGCTGCATTCTAGAGTAATTCTTTGATGGCAGTGAACTTTGTTTCCAGCAACTACTTACAGTTACACAGTCCGATTGACGTCGGTGGACGGTGGCGGCAGCAACAACAACTGGGTAGAAGAAGTGTAGAATGAAGAAGGAAGGGTTTGTTTGCTTGTTGAGGTTGTCGGGTTGGGTGTTTCAATTGCTACCGATATTATTTATCCATCTCTAGATCAATTGGTTGGGCCAAATTTTTTTTTTCTTTTTTAAAAAGGCCCAACTCTTAGAGTCTCATCCCAAACAATAAGGCCAAAAATACCCAAATCTTTCATTCATCTTCTTCCTCGATTCCTTCTCCTTTTAAGTTCTTTCGGCTCTGTAACTTCCATCCAACAGTCCAGACGGCTATTGAAGACTCCAGCGGAGCTAGCACGTGCGGTCGCGTCCCCTCACTGAGTGTTGGCTCCACGCCTGAGTCTACACGCCTTGTTCAAAATCGAGTGTTACGTTGGGAGAAAAATTGTCGTGTTCTGTGTATTCCAAAATCTTTGTTTATGGATTGCCTCTATCAGGCTTATCTTTTTGTTGGTTTCATCAATTTTGAGGGATATGTTAATTCACATCTCATTTGAATTTATTATTCTGTAAATTAAGAAAAAATGTTTTAATATAATTAAAAAAAAATTGGCAAATTACACCAACTACTGACTTAGGTTTTCCTTAAAATCTTACTACACGATACAAAAACTAAAGCCCAAGCCTGCCCACCTCCATCCGGTCCTAACAGCAACGATGTCTTTTCAATTTTCATCCCCAACTGATTTTTGTCTTTCTTTGATATATGTCAATTTTAAAAGACATCTTTCAATTTTTACAATTTATCGAAAATGTTGTGACATATATCTATAAATAGATACATAAATCTACATATAGATTTAAGCTTTCTTTAATCATGGGTGTGGAAAGTAGATTGAATTCCATATCATTATCTCCATCTTCTTCTACACTTTCCTTGCACGCTTTTCACTTTTATATCATATCTCTCAAAATCAAACTTCAATTGTGTTTATGGTAGAACGAAATATAAAGTCTCTTGTATAAATTGATATTCTGGTTGTCTTCGTGTTTGCACAACACATGCAACATTAAAAGGTTTGATATTATCCTAAAGGGCGTCTTTGCATACCGTTTGCATCATAGAATTGGTGGGGTGACAAATGATGTATTAAGAAAAGTAATGTTATAGCATGCCTTGAGACAGGTCAAATCATAGTTTGAGTTTTCTGCAATTTTCAAGTTCTCGAGTTTTATTCAAGACGAATCTATAGCATGCACAGCTAGACAATTAATAAGTTCAATAATTGTCTATAATGTCAATATTATTGTTCTTTAACCAAGCAAGCAATCAGGGTTTTGGCCTTTGTTAGCTATTTAATGCTAAATAAACTCAAGAGTGATGATAATAAATCGGGTCGGATTAATTCAATAAACCTTGAGCCGGTTATTGAATATTCTATAACGATTGACCCGATGTTACAATTGGCAACCCAAGGTCCCGAGACAGATGTAGAATCTCACATGTCGTAATTAGGGCGGATTAGGGCTCGACCAACTTTTATTTTACTTGGCCCATGTTTTGACCTATTTGACACTGTAAAAAATTACCAACACATGGTTGCTCCATTTTATGCAATCTAATGAAAGCATAAAATGGAACAGAAAAGGCTACAAAAGAGAGAGCATCAACCTACACTATACAAAGCTACAAAAGTGAAAGATAGGCTCTAGTTATAAGAGGGAAAACAAAAAAGTAGCTTTTGGTTTTTTAAAGGATCAAACATAAATCTAGCCAAAAAGTAGTATGTCCAAATTTGCCTATCCAAATCAAAGCAATCAAATAGAGAATCATAGTCTGTTCCCTAATCCCTCTTCACCTCTGACCAAGAATATTTCTGGTCCAATGAATGGAGGACCCTACTAGAATAAAAGTATAACAATTGACTTAGAATGAAATAAAACTACCATTTTAAGTTGTTGCTTCTATTGAGCCCCAAAATCCCACAAATGAATAGTGGCATCTGCAGAACAAGCAGCTACATGCCTTTCATCAGCAATAAGGGCATTGCATTTACCTATTCTCTCTCTAAAACTGTATAAATATGATCCATGCTCTATTTCCCAAACCCTATTCACCCCCCCGCACACATTAGTCCATATCCACCATTTACACATCCCAAAATGCCTCTCTGAGAGGCTCCTCCGACTCTGAACCTACAAACCTCCTCCAAAGTATCCACCTGGCGGACGCTGGCCATGGTCCGCGAGTCAACTATTATCATCGATTCTTCGTTGGTAACGAAGCAGCTCACAGCGATTCCCCTTGGGATTTCTTCTTCCTACAATACTATTCCTTGGTTTGTCAAATCAAGAACAAGAATCCTAAGGCTTGTGCACGCCACTGCAGTTCCGTGGCTTGCCACACGAACTCGGCCGATAAGTTCGGTTAGTTCATTCAGTAAATGCCACCCCATTACTGCATCCGGATCTGTTAGTATTCCACACATGAAAAGCACGGCCTGGAGCACCTGTTAAAGTATTCAAATAGTATAAAAAAGATGTCAAAAATAAAACACATAATAACATTAAATTCATTTCTGGTAAGATAAGAAACTTAAAACAGCCAAACATCAATGTTGTATTGCCAGCACCTGCATAGAGGCCAACCCACCACTGGTTACAGCCTGTGAAGTCGGCTAAAGCACCGTCATTAACCACATCTCCAACAAGGGCTCGGCGTAGTGGGGCGACACCATTAATGACCGCAATGTGAATATCACCATCTAGTGTGGCAAATACTAGCTGAGTATCGGATAATATGATTCCTGATATAGCAGTGGAGAAGTGACAAAGGCGATCACGAGGCTGAGGATAGAAGGTAGAGAGGTGGAGCCTAGTGGGAGGTGGAATAGTTGAACAGAACCATCAAAGAAGCCGGCTGCTAGGTGGTGGTCAGAGAGAGCCAGGCGACGGCAAGAGAGGCTGTCGCTGTTGTTACTATCTGTAGGTACAAAATGAAGATTGGTGTATTCATATCTGTGCAGGCGGAAGTTGGCGGCTGTGCGGTGGCGGAATATGTACTCCTCTCGCCAAGTGTTATGCAGGCGATGCCTGATATTCCAGATATGTTGTGTGACGTTTTGCCATAAAAGTTCGGATCGTGATATGGTTCGCCATGTAGAACATATCTGCATATGGTCCTTTATCAAGTGAGTTCCAAAACTTCAATAACATAAAAATATCAGTTATGCAACTGAAGCATCTACAATTTGTGGTGTAAATCATGGATTAGAACAATTTAATTGACCTGAGAAACTTAAATATCTAAGCAATGGGCTACAAGATGTATTTACGTGGTTATCATATCATCACCTTTGCATAACTCTTAGTTTTTCTTATTTGCTTTATTTTGCTGCTAGTGATATGTCTAAACTAATTGGCAGCTGAACTAAATCATAATGAAGTGCTACAAAATAAGGTTAAGCTTTGAGAGGAGCCAATTAATCAAAAAGATGTCAAACTTTTGATGAATAAAAAGATTATTCATCTCTGACGTTTCTCTTCCTTTTCTAATTATTTATCTGACATTTTTCTTCCTTTTCTATCTTTTCATTACACGTCCTCTCCTCGTCTACTTTGTCACCCCTTCAACCTTGAGCTTTTTTATTTCTCAGTTCCAATAATGCATTTGGATCTCCAAAATTTTAGGGTACGGTTGGTTTAGTTTCCATTTTTCGTTTCAGTTTCAAAATGATTTTTAGTTTTCCCCGAAAATTGCCCGTTTTTTACGTTTTGAGCGTTTTGGACATTTATAACTGAAAACGCTAAAATGCATTTTCAATTATAAATTTTAACTCGTTTTCGAAAACGACGGACCAAACCCGTTTTCCGCATTTTCGAAAACGGCAAACCCACCACGGCCTTAATCCCCAATCATAAATTTACATGTTGACATTAGTCTCACACATTCAAACGATTATCAACCAATTATCTGAGAAAATATTGAATCCACCTATCTAATATAGAGTCTTGTTATTCGCGACACGCTGGTGTATACTCTCCTCACAAGAGGAGGCCCTATACAAATAGCATAATTCTTTTATATAACAATGTAGTTTGGGCAAGAAAAAGATGGGTAATGTAAAAACCCTTTGGATCATATATAACATAATGTGTTATCCACAGTACAAATGCCAATGTAGAATAATAAAGTCATACATAGCTTTCTACTTATTCTCTCTCCTCTTCGTCCTTACCAAATCTCGTCAGAAATTTTACCCTCCTCTTAGGAGTACTGTAATCAGAACTCTTCAAGTCTTACCTCGGGAATCCCTAAATTATCTGTGGCTACAAATCCAAGATGATGCAGGCATGCCAAATCTAACCTTTATCAGAAAGCCGTGCCATGCGCATCATTTTTCTAAACTGTGGAGGCGAACTTTGCTTTGCTAGTCAGACATGCTTTCTGCTAGCAGCATGTAGCAAAGATAATAAAGACAGACAGCTCAGTTAACTTCCTCAAGAGGAGAGTGATATGTATCTTATAAACTCTTGTGTAGAGAGAGAAGAAGAGAGAGAGTTAAAGAGAGTCAGAGTGTCATCAGTCGACTAACAAAAGTAGTTTATTCGACTTCTCTTACCGCCAAAGACTTGTACTCTGTCTTCAATAATTCATCTTAAAAAACTGACAATTTACTTGTCTCTTAAACGTTACTATTCAGGTTATGAATACAGGTACAGATTTCTTGCTCAAGTACAAATCTAGACAACTTTACTTCTGTTAAAAATAATGCGACTGCCCAAAAGATAAAGATAAAAACTTAAGAAGTCATTTTGTTCTGTTAATTTCTTGGATTTTTTTTTTTTTTTTATTGTGGCTTTGTAATCTTAGAGTATGTTCGAAGCAAAATAATTGGGGAAAAAAACACAGCAGAAGCATCCCAAAGGAGAGAGGAAAATTTTTGAAACTTAAGTCAAACGGTAATGGATTTCTAGAGCTCAAAAAGGATAAGAAAGAAACATGAAGAATCATAAGAACCCTATTTTATGTTAAGATTGGACGACTCTATTCAAGACAAACCCAATCCATAAACGGGCAGAGATGGGATTTTATAAGCTTTGGCCACTGCAAGCAAAAAAAAAAACACACACACACACACAGCATTATAAGTTGTCATATCTGCGTGGAAAAAGACTTGAAAATGGAAGCTCCTTTCTCAAATACAATCTTCCAAGTCCAAAAACACAGTTCAGCAAACACACAATTGATTCAAGGCATCTTTGGTACGGGTGATCGAACAGTTTCTTATTTTATCATAATGTCTTGTCATGTCTAGTATCAAGTATCATATGAGCATTTACAGTCTTCGAATAATTAGATGATAGGTGAAATATGTAGACAAATAATTAGGAGAATCATATCATATGCTTATGAGACGGCACCTGAAAAATGTTGAAGAGAGCTTGAGCAGCAGCAAGGCGGCCAATGGTACGAGAAGAATCAATGGCTACTTGGAATGCAGGTGCTTCAACAAATGGATCAGGCCAAACACCATTGCTTGAGCGCATCCCCCCACGAGACGACGACGGCCCTTCAAACCCGCCCCCACCACTGCCACTGCCACCGCTACCATCTCCTCCTTGGACTTCTTTTGCCGATGAATTAGATGAAGAAGAAGATGCTGACATAAATATCGACCAACTGAAAACAACATGCGCATGCAAATGAAAATGAATAGCGGTGGTTGTGGGGTTAATATTTTTTCCGTTAACTTTACAGGCATTATATTTATGCAGGTTTTGATCCGGACTCATCACTTCTACAGAACCACTTGCACGTGTTTTCAGTAGACACCTATTTGATAAAGGCTAAAGCCCCTTGGAGCGCACAACCCCGTTGGATGTCCAGGGTTTGTCACTCAAGAATAGATTTTGATAAAAGAAATATTTAAAAAAAAGTAATGGGCGACCTCGTTCTCACTTTGACCAAAAGTAATCTTAAAACAACTGGATATGGAATTAATACACTTATCTCGAGGGAATGGCAATTTGTGGAGTTGAATTCATCGTCAAAACCTAGGGATGGCAAAATGACTCGTGGGCTTGGACCGAGCCCCGATTGGCCTATGTGGCTTGAGGCTAGCTTGAAATTTAAAAACAAAAATAAAATTATAAAGGCAACTAGTAGCTGCCATGGAGAGGAAAAAGAGTCGGCTCGGCTCAGGCTGTTAAGTCGAAAGCTTGGGTCGGGCCTCCATTTTAAAGCTCGGCTCAGCTCGAGCCAAAAAAATTTTAAATTATTTTGTTGAGTAGAGAGATGCGTGTCAAATATTGATTGGATAGTTGGAGAGAAAAAAAAAAGAGCACCAACCAACTGCTGACACATAGTCCCTAAACCCTGTCACCTGCCCTGTTTGACTAGCATAATACTTATTTGTTATAGTATCATTCCCTTCCATATATTCATATAATAAAATATTTTACATACAAACCAATAATGTTCCTTTACTTTTTAACCACACGTTTTTCAAAAAGATGCTATTCAAAACTTATTAATTTTTCAAATAATGGGTACAAATAGGGGCCCAATTTTATATTGACACCACCTCAAAGAAAATAATTATGGTGAACATGTCAATTTTAATGTGACCTTTGACGAGCATGTTACACTAGAGTTATAAAATTAGGATATTGTCACATGTACATAAAATTAAGCGCTCTATGGAAATGATTTAAATCAAAATTTCAATTTAAGTCAAAGTTAACAGTAAATTTTAACAACATACTTAATGGGTACCACAACATTTCAATCACAGATTTAATCAATTTTTATCAAAATTTAATAAAATTTTAATTTTAATTCCTACCAAATAGGGATAGTTTAGACAACTGCTATCACTCAATCCTTGTCTCCTAAGCACCCTTAATTTATTTTGGTTAGGACTGCACATGCCGATTCAGTTCAATTCTAGAGAAAACCAAATCGATCCCGAACTTTCGGATATTTAGTAAGTGGAACAATCCAAATTTAGTTATAGAACCATTCATTTCGATTTGGTCCCCAGATTCTATACTATAATTAATTTTGTTTAATATTTACAACAACGCTACATTAATTTAATTAATAACATATTCAATTTTAACTCTTATAAAATAACGTATTCCAATCCTTTAATATCTTTTGCCCCTCTATTTGCTAAGTTCTTCATAAATTTGACTGTTAAATCATAAGAAGAAGAAGATAGCGAACTCACAATAATAAAGAGAGGTATAGACGATCTTCCAATCTGATTTCTCTAGAACAGCATAAACGACATTACAGTAGAGTAAGAGATTTTAGTAAAACTTAGATCAATTTAACTAAATTGGGTTGGGGTAGAAATTATAAATAAGATAATCATATTTTGGATTTTGACTAAATCAAGTAGTTAGCAAATTTATTGAAGAAAAAAATAATTTGGCTTATTTAAAATTAAAAAATTAAGAAAATTTGGTTCTTATTCAGTTCTTTCGATTCTTAATCTAGAACCAAGAACCTAATCAAACCCGTCTATTCTCGATTCAAATGCCCAATCGGGTATTTAACTTAAGAAGAATAGTTTAATTCGATTAGGTTCCAGTCCAGTTCGGTTCGGAGGATATCTCCGGCCCTAGTTTTGGCACCAGATTCTCTACTTGAGTCTGTTGATGGTCCAAAAGTTTAGCCACGGGCCCTTATTTACTTGTTACTTACTAGTTATATCCATGTCTCGTCTATGATCCAACACCGACTCCTAGCCCACATCCCAGTTGTCATGAGAATGTGGAGGCATCTATATCAGTTGTTGAAAATACAATACAAATTGATACAGAATCTGTACTTTGAATGGTTGTTCACCAATGTGTATCTTTAAATGGAGTGTAAGGGATGTATGCTAGTACAACTACTTGTAGATGCCTTAAAAAGCTTGTTAAGCTCTATTATATTTACTTCTTCATGATTTTGGAGCAATTTACCTTGTATAAGAACTTTAACTTTTTTTGACAATCCCTATCATTTGATTTAAGGGTGAAGAATGTGTCGAATAGAGTTTGATACTTCTAGAATGTAGGGACTATTGTTAATGTTCTTGCAGATCATCCCTAATTAGCATACTAAAATTGAGTATATCAGACTAACGAGAACAATTTATATATCTTATGTCTATGCCTTTGTTCTCATGTCAATAGAAGGAACATATAGATTGGTCTTCGCCATATTTTCATCATTATGTATGGACATTGCTGGTTGTAGGAGATGTTAATACTGTCACATATCATGGTGAGTTCATAGGTAGGAACATATACAGGACAAAAGCATTCATGACTTTCTATGATATGACGACAAATTGTGATTTGATTGATGTTGGATTTTTCAAATGGTATTCTTGGAACAATGGAAGGTTGTAGACATGTTTGGATAAAGTTTTGAATAGTTCTTTGATTGTATTCTTTTGTCAGCAATTAACTATTAGTCACCTAAATTGAAGTTCTTACAATTAATCCTCTTTGTTTCAATCTATGGATGACTCTAGGCCATTGTGCTTTCTAATTGTTTAATTTTGGATGAAGCATCATGCTTTTTCGATTTTTATATCTCAAAAGTGGTCTCTCCCTACTCACTTTATACGGAAAGCTATTCTATGGAAGAAATTCTTCAAGCTAAAACTAAGATTGCATTGGAGGAATAGACATATGTTTGATGACATCTTTTTATAGATGAATGATATAGAGAGTAAGGTTGGTAATGCTAAAAGGATGTAGCGCCAACACATGTATAGTGATCTACTTCATTGGGCACAAACTATGCTGAACATGACCTTAGCTATTGAGGTGGGGTGCTAGATCTAGAAAGTCGGTTCATGGTGGGGCTTGTGCAGGTACTAGAAACAAAAGGTCGGATAGGATCTTACATTCGGTTAATCATGACGTAGTTGGAGAATCTATTACCAACACTAACACCATCAAAACCTATCTATTTTTACAAGGATGCTGACCTCGTATTATATTTAGATTAGTGAACGAGGCAGATAATCTAGCATTCAATAAGCTCCTTACTTAGATGAGGTACAAGAAGCAATTTTTAGCATTGAGGGCGATAGTCTAATGGGGTCATATGGCTTCTCTTCTTTTTATCAGTAGTGCTAGGATATTATACATGAGAATATTTTTCTAGCAATGTTGGATTTTTTTTATTGGTAGTCATCAATCTACCTAAGTGATTTGCTTCAACATTTATTGCTTTGATCGCTAAGAGGGATAATGTCATAAAATGGTCTTAGTTCCAACCTATTAGCCTTTATACAATGTTCAATCTTGTGATTATTTAGATTTTGGTTTTACAATTGAGTTTTTACTTCTATGGATCATCTATCCATAGCATACAGTAGCTTTATTGTAGGCAGATATATCGGAGACAAGGTCCTCCTACCTTAAGAGCTCTTTCATATTCTTGATTCAAAGGTAAGGAATGTAATGTGGTCCTTAAGGTTGATATGACTAAAGCATATGATTGCATGGAATGTGGATTCTTCCTTTTAGTATTGAAGAAATTTGTCTTTGATGGTATTTGGATTGATTAGATCAGACGATGCATTTTTTAGTGTTGATTTTCTAGGCTATTTAGTGATCATCCATACGGTTTCTTTTCTTCATATTGTAGACTCGGATAATGTATCCCATTTCTCATTCTCTATTTATTTTTGTCGTAGATTATCTTTCCCAATTGCTAGCTCATCAGTTTTAGAGGTATTTGACATGCATTTATGGGGATACTGTTGTTTCTCAATTGTCTTCTGTTGACTATATAATTGTATTTGTCAATTGTCAAAAACACCCATCCAGCAATTTTCTCACTATCTTGAGCATTATGAATATATTTTTAGGTCAGTTATTGAACAAGGACAATAATAGCATGATCTTGCCACATCGTTATTCATTAATCAGATTAAGAGAATGGGGTGTGTTATCGGCTATCGCCGCCAACAACAGCCATTATTTATCCAGGGATCCTTTATTTAGGGGGGCAAGACGATCTCTCTATTTAGAAGGTCATGAGCATGTTTTTAGGTTGGTTTAGTATCTCCTGAAGGTCGAACGACATTACTGAGGTTCGTTCCTTACTTTAGGTTGGGCATTAAGATTAATATCTCCTGAAGGCTGAATTACATTACTGAGAGCATATTTGCCTAATTTCGTTGAGATTCTAATAACCAGGTATACTACTTGTATGGGAGAAAGTGGAAAGATCTTTGCTTTCCAACTTAGGTGGGTAAATTGAGCTTAAATAAATTTATAGGAGATGGTTGAGACATTCTTCCTAACGGATTTATAGGAGATGGTCTAGAAGCTCTTTCAATTGCACATGGCATTTTGCTTTTAATACCTTCCCTACAGGATAAAAGGTATACTCAAACCACCAACTGTTTTTACTTGCCACTATTAACGGGGTCTTAGTAATTGTTATTTTCTTCATTTTTTCTAAAACCTGTATACCAAACGGATTGAACTCAAGAAAACCAACGTTTTTCTTATTTCATGAAGAATCAAAAACCTAGGACGTGTTTTCAGAGCTTTAAATACGAAAAGAACAGATAGTCTACTGGGCCAACAATCCCTTAATGGGCTGGGCAATAAAGCGAAAATAACAAATACTGAAAATAATAAACTAAGAAACTTTAAATACTTTTTTGACCCAGTAAACGAATTCAAATAGCCAAAATCCATCATACATGAGTTCATCCAGAACTATCGCGAGTTTTTCGAAATGGCATTATGCGCCCAAAAGGGACACCGTATGTGATAGTTATGCCAAATGTCGACCATCTAAGTATTCCATGTACTCAAGTATCTGTTCCTCTAAACGAACCTCATCACCTTCACAAATTGAAAACACCATTTCCATCGATACCCATTACCATCAACCACCACCATTCATCTCATCTCATCTAGACGTACATTCTGATGGAACAACATCACCAAAATAGGCCCAAAATATTACTTCAATTTCTGGGAAAACGTATGTAGTTCGCAAAATCGCCATAGATTGTGCCACCTCCAATTGACGAGCCCTACACTATTTTTCATCCAATTGTGATCAATCAAATGCTTAGCACTATAATACGACCTTGGGTGTTCAATTAATTGAACCAATTCAGAATTCAGTTACTGTATTCATTACTGTATAATGAAGAAAAGCAAGACATATCATGGATTTGTCAGTTGTGATGAATACATGAACTATCCAAAACTTGATGTTCAGCATCTTCATTAAGTTTTCTTAACCCCTTGTAGCCGGTGCCATCCAAAATTGGTCAAAATCGATGGAGATTTAAAAAAAAAAAATTCAAAAAACTCCCCAGCAGCCCTAAAAGAAAAATGGAAATAGTTGGATCAAACATGAACTATTGAAAATGATGAAAGGACATGGGATATTTATTCCATATACAACAGATACAAAAGCATTATATTGGTACTAATTAAATTGTTCTTCATTATTTTTACGACGTGATTAGAGCAAAAATCAACTGTTCGTCAACTTGATTAAGAAATATACGTAAAATTACTAAATTGACTTACATCAATTTTAATTTGGACAAGGATGGATGTTACATAATATTTGACGAATTTGACTAAAAGAATATTATAACAAGCAGATCCTAAATAACAATGATTCCACCGGAAATTATAACAAGTTTCGATACAATAAGTGTAAATTTTATTCTAAAAAATTAAGATTCGGCTTATTATATATTTGGATATTAATTCAGTAGAATTAGTCCCTTGTAGTTTGTGTGTGTTTTGATTTGTAGTAATACAATACTTTTTAATCTTGAGGTAAGAAATATCTTTAATGACACAAAACGGAAAACAAAAGAAATTCATTGGGAAAATCATTACTAACTTCCCCATATCAATGCTTGATTTAGTGATAATTCAGTAATCAAAATCTACACTTTCGAATTTTAAACAATTGTAAGAATTTTACTCACACTTCTGAAGATTAAGCCAAGAATTTGAATACCAAATAGACTACAATCTATAAAAATGTGCATATCAACATCAAGGATGGATCTACAATTATTAGTACTTGAGTTTTGTCCACATCCTACATACCAAACACCGTTCAACACTCATGTCCAAAATCAAATCCAACACCAAGGGGATTACCCCTTAAAAACACACAAGAGAGAGAGAGAGAGAGAGAGAGAGAGAACAAGGATCTCATTCACCAAGAATAAGGAAGAATCACTATGAAGGAGAAGTCAAATCAATGGACACTTTGCAGCAAGCATCAAGGAGGGAAGAAATCTCAAAGCGTAAAGAGCAAGCTAGGCAACGTATGTGTGCGTGGGAGAGAGAGAAATAAGAGATATGAATGAGTTCAGTTCACATAATAGGACAAATCTCAACCATTCGATCTCATTGCGATCCCATCACTAATTGAAATGTTCATTAGCAACACTTGTAATAGTGTTAAAAGTCTCAAATGACAAATTTTTTCTTGGGCTGGGTCAATGGGTATTTTTGTGTGCACTGGCCGGGTCTATTATTTTCTTCAACGAATGAAAATTATTTCGATTAATCATTGCCCGAGGTTTTTTGGCAACATGGACCTAATAAACCTTCACCTTAAGGACAAAAAACTTTTATACAGAAAGCCTCAGATTTGTTGCCTCTCTCCTTCATCATCTTATCCTTATCTATAAGCAAGTATAAATAATTCACCATCTTAAAAACAAAAGAACCAATAATTTGGAACTTATAAACCTTTACCGATGTTCACAAGACTTAAATAACTTTTGATCTTTACCGAGGACAATACCTTGGTGTCCATATCCAAGTGATAATATCGTAAAAGAAGTTTCTCAAATTTCACAATACCTTGAGTGCAATATCCTTAATAAAATGTAATATATTTTCTATGTGCTTAATACACTCATGAAATATAGAATTCTTACATAGTTGTAGTATGCATATAAAATACAAAATTCTTAAACAGATGTATTGTGAATTAACTATTTGAATAAGTGAATACTTTATCGTGTAAAATCTTCTTCAAGCAAATCATTAAACTATAAAAGCTCTTTTTATTGCTTCGTTGGTAGCAACATATTTAAATTCAATAGTGGATAGTGCAAAAAGTGTCTCAGGTCCCAGAAGTGCATGATAAATACCGCCAAAGCCCAATACTGTAGAGGAAATTAAAAGAAGTATTCCATATACAAAAGGGACCTATTATAAGACATGCAATGCATTACAAACGTATGATCATTACGCTTAAGTTAGGTTATTCTATTCCACCTTTTAGGAAGGAAAGAACTTAAATCAAAATACTCAATAGCATGGCGGGAATGACAAAGACCTTTGGGGTCCCCTCCAGTCAAGAATCAGGGCCGCACAATCACTAAGATTTTTTAAGAAAACACAAACAAGTGATGTCTCTTTAAACCATACTAAGATTTTTTAAGAAAACACATATATTCAGGTTTTTTGTTCATCCCTTAAACTTTGTGGTTGATTCAACAAAATATTTTATTCAAGTTCACCATGTAATAAAATATTAATAAAATATTTTGACATCAAGTTGTTCAAATTCCCAATTGAAATACGCAACTAAAGCAAGCATGGCACTAATTGTAGAAGCTTGAGAAATAAAATGAAATTAGGCTATGATATTCTGATGATCTAGCACCACAATCCTAGCTCATTCAAGAAATGAGCTATGGAAGCTCAACCCATTTAAGATTTTGAAAGCCCAAGCCATAAGTTAATTAAAAGCCTAACAAATTTAAGAGGTTAAGTTTAAGTAAATTTGATTACAAAGATTTATGAATAATTGGCTTGCCACAATGGTCATCTACATGTTATTTCATATAGGCAATTCAGGTTCGAATCACCATGTAGATGTTTTTATAAAACATTTATGAATTATTTCGTTAGGCTTTAAAACTCTTCAAATTTTTATTTAAAGACTCAATTTAACAAATTTAATGATAATACAACTCCCCCTATTTAGTTTTTCATTAAAAAGAAATGTTACAAGAAGTGAAAGGTCACTTTTTTCACTACACCCCTCCTCAAATTCGAATTCTCTTATTTTCTCACAAAAAGAAATATATTTCATGTCAATTTAAGTTAAGGGAATAACAAGGGTGAGAAGAAGAAAGACTTTCTATACATTTTGTTCTTTGATATCCAAGAAAATTCAAGGTAGGTAAAGGTGCAGGTGTTTACTTCGTTTTAAATTATGATTTTCGATAAATGTTTGAATGAAATGGTACCTCCGGGTATGGTGCTTCAGCACTACAATAGTTTGAATGATTATTCTTTGACTCTATGTGTTATAATAATGTTATAATAATTGGATTTTGTCGAAAATCCATCTACGTGCGATGGTATGAATCTATAGTTTGAAATTTTTAATTTGACAACAAAATGCACCAATGATATATATTGAGTTTCAAACTCATGGGTTAATTTCCTTCCTACAGGTTGAATGGATTTTTCTTGGTACATGGATGATGGTAAAAGATGATGCGACATGTCATGAAGAAACTGATGATTTAATATCTTTAGTTGATTATGAAATGTTTACGTTTTCTTTAAATAAATTCCTATGGATGTCATGTGTGGATTTATTCTACGAACATTTGTATGAATAAATTATGTTTGAAAGTAGATATGTGCCATAGGAATAAATTTACAAATCACCGTTTACAAAAAAAAAAAATTAGCGATTTAAAGTTTTGCTGTCCCTTCAAAAAAATTTAGATTCTGTGTCGTCTTTAAAAATTCATAACTCTTTCGTTACTTGGCATTTTTATACAAAACTAGTGACTTTAGATAGCCACAAATTTAGCTACTGAATGAACTTGGAATCATATCAATCCGATGTCGGTTGAATTTTATATGCTGCATAAAGTAAACTGCACTGAGTAGAGTTGTCATTTTTCTAGCTTCTGCATTGACTTCAAAATTTCATAACTCGACCATTACTTGGAATTGCTAGATGAAACCAATTAAATTTGATATTCTCATAAATTAGCTACTGAATAAATTTGAAATCATGTGGTTTTGATGTCTGTGAAATTTTATATGTCATTTTAAGTGAACTGAACCGGTTTACCTTTCAACCGGGTCGTGTTGGGTTTTGAAGAAAGTATTTTAATACCTCATATGATGCCGATGGAAGATAATTTTTGACTATGTCATATTATGAGGAGTTTCCTACTTTATATTAAAATCTAATGAAGTTTTGAGGTCGATAGCTATGCAAACAAATTTATTTTGATAATTACCGTTTGAGATAACAACTGAAATAGCAATATTACTTTTAAAGTTTTGCAAAATTCACTTCAATAGTGGTTACATGCATATACGATATGATGTAAAATACGGTATGCCGTAAATACAGTATGATGCATATACAATGTGGTATGATGCAAATACGGTATGCTATAAATACGGTATGCTGAAAATATGGTATGTTGCATATACGGTATGCGTTAATCCAACATGTAAAGTGCATATTCGGTATGAATGAATTTCGTTTTTTTTAATTGTTTTCTTTTAGTATTAAATTATAAAAAAATTTAATTTTTTATACCTTCCACTAAAACAAGTCAAACAAATTTACTGCTAAAGTACACTTAATCTAGTGACGTTTTGATCCTTGTGGGTCGGGGTGTTACAACGTGGTATCAGAGCACGAGTTTAGTAGATTCTATAGACTTAGTGTATTTATTTATGAAATGAGAAAAATGAAACATTTACGGCACTCCATAGCATCTTGCGTCTATCAATTGACCTCATTCGACGAACCCAAGGTATGGAATAAAATATTGTGTTCCACTTTATTTTTTGAGCATGATTTATAAATCATTTAATCTTGAATATATGAAAATGATTTTGATGTTTCTAATGAAATATGTCGTGTAAGTTATATTTTGTTTAAATATATATGAAGAAATGATGATTGCTCATTAAATTAAAACCTCAGGAGCATAATGTGTAAGTTGATGTCACTAACAAAGATAAAACATAATTGGACACTTATGTAACTGGCATGGTTAGGATTTATAAGATCAAGAAAGGCCACAGCTAGTAGGGCAACGTTGAACCGTAGGTCCATCATTCTGTCCTATGAGAACTATGTGACTGACCAGTCTCGTCCATTTGTTAAACACGTACATGACATCTACGAGAGATGTATGGCAATTGCAGATGCAGGACTGGAGATTACGTATATCGAGGCTATGAATAACCTCATACATTCACTTCCACCTAATGGGAAAACATAGGAGTCATGGTTAGGGATGTGATGCTAAACGGTAACCTTCTAGAGCATCCAAATACAATTGAATTTGGTATATATTGCCAGATCCTTCTAGACAGGTGGAATGAGAGCTTAGAACCTCAACCGAAGATGGTAATTGAGCCCAATGATGAAATTGAGCCCGAGCTCGAGCTTCAATTTGAATCAGACCCAAAGGGAGATCTCGAATGGGAGCATGAGGATGACTTTAGGTTGGAATTAGAAAATGATCATGAGCATGAGCATGAACCTGAACCTGAACCACAGGTTGAGATAGACCTAGAGTCAGTACTTGAGGCAGAAGACTCCACTCAAGATGAAGCTCCACCGAATTCGCAAGATTCATAGGGATTAGAAATTTAGCTTCCATTTCCTTGTTATATCTTTTCCTTTATATTATTCAAAGTAAAAAGTTACCGAACTATTGTATATCCTGATTTCAAAGAGGGTGAACTCCTTCAGCTCAAGTAGGCTAATATGTCCTTGACTGATTATGAGCGAAAATTTGATCAACTCTCAAGGTATGTTCCACACCTGGTGAGCACATAAATTAAGAAGACTCGAAGGTTTGACCAAGGGTTAAACCCAGACCTAAGCATGATTCTTATATCATATCGTTTCACATCATACCGTGAGATGCTGGAACGAGCTCATGCTATTTGGTATCAGAATGCAGATGCAGAGCAGCATCGTCAATTGTACAACCAGCAGGACAAAGAGCAAGTTGGAAAGAGAAAATGGAAAGGTCAAGACAAATGAAAAGGCAAATGGCAAAATAAGAAGACTAATATTGGATCTAATGACAGTAAGATCATAGTAGCTACAGTTGCACCTTGCCCTAAGTATGGTAAGCCTCATCATGGGAAATGCTTGTATGGGAAGAATGCCTGTTTTCAGTGTGGTAAGCCAGGACATATTGCTAAGGATTGTTTCATATTTGCTCAGAAGAAGGATGATAACAATGATCAGAACAAAAAAGGAAAAGCACGAGTTTTTACAATGACTCAGAAGGATGCAAAGAATAACTCAAACATGATAGCAGGTATATTACTGATATATGATACACTTGATTATGTATTGTTTGATTCAGGAGCTAGTCACTCAGTTTTATCAACATCTTTCATTGCCAAATCTAGTATTAATAGTGGTAAGTCAGAGAGTACACTGGAAGTTAGCATCCCCTCAGGCTACACATTGAACACAAATCAGTTCGCTAGGTCGGAGAATCTTAAAATTGAGGGAAAAACATTTGTAGCAAATTTGTATGTGATAGAGATTAAAGACTTTGATGTGATTTTGGATATGGATTGATGATTATATAATTATGCAACCATTCGTTGTAGAGAAAGGGAAGTGTCTTTTTAGAAACCAAGAGAGGAACAATTTTCTTCCCTTGGAATAAAGACCAAACCCCACCTCCAACTAGCATCGACCTTACAAACTAAGAAAATGTTGAGAAAGGAAACATCTCAAGGATTTCTAGTTAATATCTCTGGACAAAACTTGGCAATAATAAAGATTGAGGATGTATCAGTGGTACAAGAATTTATAGATGTGTTTTCAGAAGATCTACCTGGTATTCCACCAAATAAACAAGTAGAATTTACAATAGATTTGGTTCCTAGAGTGGCACCAGTATTTAAAACCCCATACAGAATAGCCCCAAAAGAACTTCAAGAGTTGAAAATCCAGTTACAAGAACTGTTAGAAATTAGCCTTATTCGACCAAGTGTATCACCATGGGGTACACCGGTATTGTTTGTAAAGAAGAAAGATGGAAGTATGCGGATGTGTATCGACTATCGAAAGTTGAACCGTTTGACCATCAAGAATAGGTATCATCTCCCGAAAATCGAGGATTTGTTTGATCAATTGAAAGGGGCTAAGGTATTTTCCAAGATCGATTTACGATCTGGATATCATCAATTGAAGGTTAGGGAAAGTGATATATCTAAGACAGCTTTTAGAACTCGTTATAGACATTATGAGTTCACAGTTATGCCATTTGGATTAACTAATGCTCCGACAGTGTTTATGGATCTGATAAATGGAGTATTTCATCAGTATTTGGATAAATTTGTTATAATCTTCATTAATGACATTCTAATTTACTCCAAAAGTAAAGATCAACATGAAGAACATCTTAAAATAGCATTAGAAACATTGCGTAAGAAAAGTTATATGCCAAATTTAAAAAGTGCGAATTTTGACTTGAACAAGTTGGATTCTTCGGTTATGTAGTTACTGTCCAAGGAATTGAAGTAGATCCAGTAAAGGTGGAAACAGTAACTAATTGGAAGACACTAACTAATGCTGATGAAGTTCGAAATTTTCTGGGATTAGCTGGATACTATTGGAGATTTATAGAAGGATTCTCCAAAATAGCTGGACCAGTGACACAATTGACAAGGAAATGAGTAAAATTTCAATGGATAGATAAGTGTGAGCAAAGCGTTCAGTAGCTAAAACAATGATTGATTACAGCACCTGTATTACCCATAGCTAAAGGTTCTAAAGGATTTGTTATATATAGTAATGCATCCAAACAATGTTTGGAATGTGTGCTGATGCAGCATGAAAAAGTAATTGCCTATGCGTCAAGACAATTGAAGCAACATGAGAAAAACTACCCCATGCATGATCTCGAACTTACAACAGTGGTTCATGCATTAAAAATATCGCGACATATATGGAGGAAAGTGTGACATTTACAAGCATCATAAGGGTCTCAAATATTTCTTTCCACAGAAGGAATTGAATATGAGACAGAGACGATAGTTGGAACTAGTAAATGATTATGACTGCACTATTCATTACTATCTTAGTAAGGCTAATAGTGTTGCTGATGCTCTAAGCAGATAGTCGATGGGATAGTTGACATCATTACCTACTATTCCGATGGAGTTGATCGAAAACTTGGAAAATTTGTGAATCAAAGTGATTACCACACCAGAACAAGTCACTGCTCATTTAGAAACTTTGATGGTTCGACCCACTTTTAGAGATCGGATCATAGAAACACAGGGTAAAGACCTATTTTTGTAGATGATCAAGAACGAGGTTGGTATTGATAAGAGAAAGGATTTCGAAATAGCTTCTGATTAGGCACTAATGTTTAAAGGAAGAATTTGTGTACCTAAGGATGAAATTTTGAGAAAGGAGATATTGGAGGAGGCTCATTCCACCCCGTACACCACACATCCTGATGGTACGAAAATGTATCGAGACCTTCAAGATACATTTTGGTGGAAGAACATGAAAGGAAGTATAGGCTCATTTGTGGCAAAATGCATAGTGTGCCAACAAGTTAAAGCAGAACATCAAAGACCAGTAGGGTTATTAAATCCATTGGACATACTTGAACGGAAGTGGGAGAATGTCGCTATGGACTTTGTGATAGGATTTCTAAAGTTAGCAAGAGGACACAATGCTACATGGGTAATAGTGGATCGTCTAACAAAGTCCACTCATTTTCTTCCTGTAAAAATGATGTTTAGTCTAGATCAATTGGTACAGTTGTACATTAGAAAGATTATAAGATTACATGGTGTCCCTATGTCCATTGTGTTTAATAGAGATTCGAGATTTACGTTAAAGTTTTGGAATAGCTTACAAGAAGCTATGGGAACAAAATTTAATTTCAGTATGGTGTATCAACCTCAATCCGATGGTCAATCTGAAAGGACCATTCAAACTTTGGAAGATATGCTAAGGGCCTATATTCTGGATCTAGGAGGTAGTTGGGAATCGTATCTACCTTTAGTGAAATTTGCATATAATAATAGTTTCCAAGCAACTATTGGAATGGCACCACATGAAGCTCTCTATCGTAGAAAGTACAGATCAACTATTCATTGGAAAGAGACCATTGAAAGAACAGTTGAAGCCATTGATAAGATCCGTAACAGGATAAAGGTCACGCAAGATAGACAAAAGAGCTATGCAGATACCACGAGAAAAGACTTGGAATTTGAGGTTGGCGAGAAAGTTTTTCTAGAGTTGGCACCAATAAAGGGTGTACTTAGGTTCGGCAAGACAAACTACGATCTCGTTATATCAGACCTTTTGAAATACTTGACAGGATCAGAAATGTGGCTTATCAACTGGCTTTGTCGCCTGAACTATCAGCCGTTCACAACGTGTTTCATATATCGATGATTAAGAAGTATGAACATGATCCTAATCACGTGATGAATTATCAACCCTGGAAAGTACAGAAAGATTTATCTTATGAGAAATTGCTAATTAAATTACTGGATTGAAAGGTACATAAATTATGGAACAATGAGATTCAACTGATCAAAGTACAATGGAATAATCATGGAGTAGAATAATCTACTTGGGAAAGAGAAGAAAAAGTCAAAGACATAAATCTGACATTCTTTGCCAATCCATAAAGTAAATTTCGAGGACGAAATTTGTTTATGGTGTATGGGATGTAGAAGCCCGAAAAATAAAATGAAATTAGGCTATTATGTTGTGAAGATCTAGCACCATGAGCCTAACTCATTCAAGAAACGAGGTATGGAAGCTCAATCCATTTAAGATTTTGAAAGTCTAAGCCATAAGTTAATTAAAAGCCCAACAAATTTAAGAGATTAAGTTCAAGTAAATTTGGTCACAAAGATTTAATGAATAATTGGGTTGCCATAATTGTCGTCTTCATGGTATTTCATATAGACAACCCAAGTTCAAATCACCGTGTAGATGTTTTTATAAAAATTTTATGAATCATTTTTTTAGACTTAAAAACTCTTCAATTTTTTAGTTAAAGACCCAATTTAACTAATTTAATGATAATACAACTCTCTCCATTTAGTTTTTCATTAAAAAGAAAGGTTACAAGAAGTGGAAGGTCACTTTTTCACTACACCCCTCCTCATATCCGAATTTCCTCTTATTTTCTCTCAAAAAGAAATATATTTCATGTCAATTTAAGCTAAGGGAATAATAAGGGTGAGAAGAAGAAAGGCTTTCTACACATTTTGTTCTTTGATATCCAAGAAAATTCAAAGTAGGTAGAGGTGCAAGTGTTTACTTCATTTCAAACTATGATTTTCGATAAATATTTGAATGAAATGATACCTCTGGGTACGGTGCTTAAGCACTACAACAGTTTGAATGATCATTCTCTGACTCTATGTGAAACCGGTGATTTAATATCTTTAGTTGATTATGAAATGTTTATGTTTTCTTTAAATTAGATTCCTATGGATGTCATGTGTGGATCTATTCTACAAACATTCTTTATGAATAAATAATGTTTGAAAGTAGATATGTGCCATAGGAATAAATTTACAAATCACCGTTTACCAAAAAAAAAAAAGTTAGAGATTTAAAGTTTTGCGGTCTCTTCAAAAAAATTCAGATTCTGCCTCATTTTTAAAAATTCATAACTCTTCCGTTGCTTGGCATTTTTATACAAAGCCAGTAGTGTTGGATAGCCGCATAAGTTAGCTACTGAGTGAACTTGGAATCATGTCAATCCGATGTCAGTTGAATTTTATATGTTGCATAAAGTAAACTGCACTGAGTAGAGTTGCCATTTTTTCTAGCTTCTGCCTTGACTTCAAAATTTCATAACTCGACGATTACATGGAATTTTTGGATTAAACCAATTAGATTTGATAGTCTCATAAATCAGCTACTGAATAAATTTGTAATCACGGGTTTTGATGTCTGTGAAATTTTATATGTCATTTTAAGTGAACTACACCGGTTTACCTTTCAACCCGATCGCTGCTGGATTTCGAAAAAAATATTTTAATACCTCATATGATGTCAATGGAAGTTAATTTTTGACTATGTCTATTATAAGGAGTTTCCTACTTTACATTAAAATTTGATGATGTTTTGAAATTTCGAAGTTGATAGCTATGCAAACAAATTTATTTTGATAATTACCGTTTGAGATAACAACTGAAACAACAATATTACTTTTAAAGTTTTGCAAAATTTCACGTCAATTGTGGTTACATGCATATACGATATGATACAAATATAGTATGCTGTAAATACAATATGATGCATATATGGTATGCTATAAATACGATATGCTATATATACGGTATGATGCAAATATGGTATGTTGAAAATACGATTTTTGCATATACGGTATGCGTTAATCCAACATGTAAAGTGCATATACGGTCTGAATGAATTCAGTTTTTTTTTTAAATTGTTTTCTTTTAGTATTAAATTATAAAAAAAATTTAATTCTTTATACTTTCCACTAAAAACAAGTTAAACAAATTTACGGCTAAAGTACACTTAATCTAGTGTCATTTCGATCCATGCGGGTCAGGGCATTATACTAATGGTAGTACAATTAACAACTGGAGAGAAAGATTTATTATAATCTACCTCTTCAGTCTATGTGTACCCCTTAACTACTAATCTACTTTTAAATCTTAAAGGCTCAATCTTAGTGGTATCCTTCTTCGCATTAAAGGTCTATTTTCTCCTGCTTATTTTTTTAGGTTTAGGGACCAATTCCCTTGTTTGATCATAGCGAGAGAACTTATCTTTTGTTTCAACAATTTCATCCACTTCAGTGATTGTTCAATCTTCATAGCCTCCTCATATGTGTTTGACTTTCTATCAGCTAGTTCTTCATAACTAGCATAAAAAAAATAAAAATAAGAATCTCCCGAGGTTTCCTATATTATCTCTTTTTTCTATCTCTAGCCAAATGGTAGTCTACTAAAGGATCTAGCTGAATTGGATATTCTTCTACCACTATCTCACTTCTTTCTTCTACTTCATATTGTAGAACTTGAATCTCCACCTCATTAGAAATTCTATGATATGTGAACTAACCTTAAATAACACCACATCTAATTGATCACTAGCATTACCTTGTCGTTTTTCACCCGTTTACTTAAGATTGTGTCCTAAATAAGTCATTTCAGCCTCATTAAATGTGATATCTCTACTTATCATGATTTTACCTTCCTTTCGATTTCTATTCCAAATATACTTCTTAATGCCTTCACAGTACCCTAAAAAATTACATTTCCTAGCTCTAAATTCCAGTTTTCTTCATTTTGATAAGAAAAATGGCATAGCCAAAAGTCTTACGAACAAAATAATTAGCACATTTTTCATACCATCTTTCATGATTATTATCACGATTCAGTGTACTTGATGGAGTTAGATTAATTAGTTAATACATAGTAACAACAACTTCATCCCAAGATAATTTTGGAATACCAGAATTCAACATCATGCATCTTACTTTATGGAGAAAATTCATTTTAGCTATCTCATTTTGTTGGGGAGTATAAGAAAATATTTTATATCTTATTATTTCACTTACTTTACACATAATATCAAATTTAGCATTATGGAATTTTAAACCATTTGCAGTCCTTAAGAATTTTGTCTTTTTATCAATGAGATTCTCAACTTGTTTTTTCTCATTACTAAAACTTTCAAATGTAAATATATCTTCTAAAAAATAAAGTTCCACACAATATAAGATTACTAACAAGACCTCACAAATTTGAATGCACATAATCAAGGATTCCAGCAATTTTATGAACATATGAAGATAAGATAACCTATGATACTTACCAAATACACAATGATCACATAAAGATAACCTGTCATGCTTACCAAATACACAGTGATCACATAAAGGAATATTGTTGAATTTGAGTCATCAACTCATAAGAAGTTCTATGATCTGTGTACTAAACTTAGCTAACACAACGTTTTTCACCCGGTTTGTTCAAGATCGTGTCCTGAACAAGACATTTCAACCTCATTAAATGTGTCATCTCTACTTATAATGATTTTACCTTCCTTTTGACGTCTATTCGAAAACCTATACTCCTTAACTCCTTCTGAGTATCTTAGAAAAATACATTTCTTAGCTCCAAGTTCAAGTTTTTTTTTTTTTTTTTTCATTCTGATGAGGAAAAATAGCATAGCCAAAAGCTTTAAGCACGAAAAAATTGGCACATTTTCATACCATCTTTCATGTTGAGTATCACCATTCAATGTAGTCGGTGGAGTTAGATTAATTAGATAATAGGTAGTAACAACAACTTCATCCCAAAATAATTTTGGAAAACCAGAATTCAACATCATGCATCTTACTTTAATTGAGAAGATTCATTTCAACTATCTCATTTTGTTGGGGAGTATAAGAAATTATTTTATATCTTATTATTTCACTTACTTCACACCTAATATCAAACTCAGCATTATAGAATTTTAAACCATTGGCAGTCCTTATGAATTTTGTCTTTTTATTACTGAGATTCTCAAATTCTCTCTTCTCGTTATGAAAACTTTCAAAAGTATTATATATATCTTCTAGAAAATAAATCCACACTTTTCTAGAATCATCATCAATTATAGACAAAAATTCTCTTTCCACCTAGTATAAGATTACTAACAACATCTTACAAATTTTGAATGCACATAATCAATGATTCCGACAATTTTATGAACGTCTGAAGAAAAGATAACCTATAGTGCTTACCAAATACATAGTGATGACATAAAGGAATAATAGTCACACAGTCTTTTCCAAAGACACCTTTATGACTATAAGGATTTAAAGTCCATTGTTACTCACATATGCAAGCCTAATACGCCACTTGTAAGTGTCATCTGTTTCAGTGGAAGAAGTGACAGAATTTAAACCTCTTATCACTTCAATAGTGATAACATATATTTCATTTCTTTTACCTCCCTTACAAGTTACTAAATCACCCTTTATCATTTTCATTATTTTTTTTTCTCAAATCTATTTGTTGGCCCTATATCTTTTGATTCACCTACTGATATCAAATTCCAAGCCGTTTTAGGAATAGACCTGAATCCTCTCAAAGTAAGCACACATGCCGTATCAAATTTGATTGAAGTATTACCTATCCTAGCAGCGTTGCATGCAATATTGTTACACATAACAACATGACCTAAATTAGATTTATGCAAGTTCTCGAACCAATCTCTATATAATTTAACATGAACAGATGCATCATAATCAAGTAATCATTCACGAAAATTATATTTTAGAGTCAAATTCAATTCAATAGAATGTGTCAATATGTTATATTAACCCATAAAACTCACTAAGTTTTGAATTAGAATAAGATGCTACAATTGCTTCATCTCTTACTTCCTCTTTCCTTTATTCTTATCTTGCTAACATTTTTTAATGAAGTGACTAGTTTTACCACAATCATATCATTTCTTATCTTTTGCCTTGGACTTATATCTTGATTTACATTTATCCTTCTTTTTACCACTATTACTATTTGACTATAACGATGTCGGACGAACCTATATTTTACCTACTTCTCATCATGTATACTTCTCCACCTCTTTTCTCTTATCTTTCAACTTTTAACTCAATTTCCTTATTTCTTAAGGAATCAACAAAAATTTTAGCTGTTAAAGTGTCTCTATGATACTTGATGATATTTTTACATTTAACAAAAAAAAAAAAAAGTCATATACTCTTCTAACGCATTCTCACCTAGAGTTAGTGATATCGTGCACTAATTTATTAAAAAAAATATCTAAATTGTCATATAGATCCTTTGTGGGGATCAATTTCAAAGAGAAAAAAATCTTTCAAGTATGGAAAGTTTATTTGAAGTTGATTTTAACAAATAAAGATCCCCCCTTTTTTTTTTTCCAAATTCTTCTGTGGAATCAAGTTTCCCAATTTTCTTAAAATAGCATTTGAAATGTGTAAATATAGAAGTGTAAGCTAATTTATCAGATTCTTTTTAATCATCAGTGGCATTTAAAGCAAATGAACCATCTGTGACTTTAAAAACCTTTTGTTGTACTAAAATCTATCTCATCGTTTATTGCCAAATGAAAAATCATCATTCTCATGGAAAACCTTCAAAACAAAACTATATGTATCTATTTTAGAACTCAACTTAACCAAACCTTAACATAGGTACACAAAGTGTCAACTCAATTAGATTTCCCAAATCAACTTCACAAATTGTGTCAAAAGACACAATCATGGACTACAAAGACAAGAAATTACCAAAATCATAAAGATATCTTTTTCTTAAATTTTATGTTTACAAGAGTACACATTGTCCTTCAATCCGAAGAATTTGTGAGAAAGTTCTCAGGTCATGGAACAATATAGAGCAAGTTAAGTCTAGAAGATTTGTTATTTAGTTGTAATTACAACAAGAAAGCAAACACAACAACCTAGGAGGAGCTTTAGTTTATAAAATAACTAGAAACTACTCAAGTTTGACAAAGAATTTACAAAGAAATTATCGATTCAAAAAATTCTAATACTAGTCACAAAAAAAAAGAATAATAAATCAAAGAAATGACAATTAACCCAAAACCTCAGCAAAATAGTTTGCTATCGGCAAGGTAGCTATCGTTAAATACTAACCTCAACAAAAACACAATTTTCTATTGACATGCTAGTTATCAACAAAAACAATATCATAACCTACTCAAAGCAATTTGCTACAGGCAGGGTAGCTATTGTTGAAAAAATGTAAAAATTTTAGGGTTAGAATATTTCACTATGCGAGGAAAACTACCTTTTAGTAATTATCAGAGACATACAAATTATTTTGAACTCCAAGGTATAAATTTTTTGCCGAGGGCTTGCAACTTGTTTGTCAAAAAATTTAACAATAGGCTGTTCAACTTGAAAAATAAGAATAGCCATTAATCTACAAAAATAGATGATAACCTTTTAATCTGATAAAAATAAAAAAGAAATGGCCATAAATCAGAAATCATCTGCTGCCATACGTGCCCATATATAGCTTGCAACACCGGGTCACCAGCTATTTTGCACCGACAACGAGTGGTTTTTCATCATCACAAACCTAATTGTCATGATCATGTGCCACCTAGTTGTCTGGAAAGAGGTTAAATCATTGATAGTAAACCTAATTTTCTTCTCTTCTTCTGAACTCGATTTCAACAAAAAAATTTGCCAAGCCCTGAACATCACTCTGGGTTTTGATACCAGTTTGTAAGAATTTTACCCCCAATTGATAAGTGCATTTTTGTGCACTTATTTAACTCACAAACATTACTAAATTATGAGCAAAGTGTTTGAATTGTGCCTTCAATTTGTTTAATTTCTGTACTGTAGGTTATATTGATGGATATGGTGGAATTCACAAGAAAAATGAGCGAACAGGACCAAAACGAAGCAAAGTGAAAATTCAGGGACCAAAGTGCAATATTTAAAAGTTGAGCCGAGTACCAATTGGAGGCTAATAATGGTCGATAGAATGAGATGAAGGAAGAAACGAGGCCAAAGTGGAAAAGAGGAAAGTTGAAGGACTAAAATGAATATCTTAAAAATGTGCTTCTGTGCGACCGCAAGTGTTATACCTATGCAGTCGCGGGCTAGGTTACCGATAATGAAAAGACCAAAATTTTTATACCTATGCAGTCGCATAGGCAAATTTCGGGGGCCGTTTCAGCAGTTTCCTATTTACGTTAAAACTCTTTTAGAACTCGATTGAGACGCGATATAAAAGCTTAGACACAGGCAAATTTCGGGGGTTGTTTCAGTATTTCTTGTTTACGTTAAAACTCTTTTAGAACTCCATTGGGACGCGATATAAAAGCCTAGACTAGTTAGAATTAGGGCCAAAACGCATTGGAAGAAAACAAAACACTTCTTGGAAACGAATTTGAGGAAGATTAAAGAAGGATTTCACGAAGATCGTCAAGATTTCACGCTAATTCATAACCTGATGATGTTTTTTCTTCAAGAAATCATGAATTCTTTTATTTTCTCCATGTTAGGCTAGATATTCTTGTACTAGTTGATCGATGAACTATATAATGTGATATTTGGGATTTTAATTTTGCAATTCGACATTTAAACGCGTATTTGATTATTTGATGATTTATATGCATTATATTCTTCCATAACTAAATGCACGTAATTATGTAATGTGTAGTGATATATTTCTTATATTTGAGAGAAGGGAAATAAATCTGACAAGGTTTAAATCATCGTAGGGTCTGATAGGGGATAGAGATATACCTCTATGCTTTGCGTGAATCATTAATTGCTCATAAGACCCCATGCATTCTTATATATATGCATCCGTCATAGAGATATAGGCTGGTGATATATAAGAATAGGTTCAATATTACTCGAGAGAGTGTGTTGGATAGATTTAGGAGTATTGATTCTTCAATAATCCAATCGTGTTGTTAGATTGTGAAATTAAGGTTTTAAGTGATCTATAGGAATTCATGATCCTAGTGCATTTCAATTTCATTAAGTGAAATCAACTTGCATTCCAATTATCATATTGCTTTTAAATTCAGTTAGATACATCATTTTGCATTTTTTATTCATTCAATAATCATTCCAGCGAAATTAGGGTTTTTGCTAAATTAGGGTTTTTCTTAAGTTAAAACTTTAATTTGATATATTCGTTTTGGTTAAGGCTAAAGTAGATAAAGTTGAATTACTCGATATCTATGGAATGATATTCAAAACTCAATATTTCACTTTATTACTTGTTAACGAACAGTACACTTGCGGTAGTTTAAATAAAAAGAAATAATTTCGTGAACAAGTTTTTGGTATCGTTGTCGATGATTGATTATTCGTTTAATTTTATTTACATTGGCACTAATTTGAACATAAATTTTTTCAAATTTTTGTTATTTTATTTTGTTTCATTTTATTTTGATTTGTTTTGTTAATTGTTTCATTTTAACATCTAAGCACTCCTATTGATTCTTCTCACAGATTTGCATGTTAAGGTCTACTGAAGAAGACTTGATCCTAGTCGATCCAGAAATTGAATGAAAAATGCAGCGAAAAAATGGAGAGGCACAGCAAAAATCCAATCTTTCAAGCCAATGAAGAGGGGGCAGCGGATGAAGAAAACATGCTAGTAGGAGATTTCATGACCCCTCAGATAATTCAAAGCCAGTGGAGCATTGTGTATCCACCGTTTGGACAGCTTAACTTCCAATTAATGACCAACGTAATACGATTATTTCAAAATGGGCATCAATTCTATAGATAAACTGAACAGAATCCACATTCGCACGTCTCTCGAACGATGCAACCAAATTAGGGTTGTTCCCACATACACTGCGTAACAAGGTAATTGAATGATTAGATTCGCAACCAATCACAAGCATCACTACATGGAATGATCTAACTCAGAAATTCTACACAAAGTTTTTCCTACCCGCCAAGATTGCAGAGCTCGAGCATGATATGTCTGTCTTTCGTCAAGGCGACTCAGAGAACTTTGAAGAAGCCTAGAATAGGTTTAAGAATATGCTGCAAAAGTGTCCACATCATGGGATTAGCAAGGGACTCCAGGTCCAATACTTTTATGCGAGATTGCTTCTAGCCTTCAAGAGCATGGTCGACTCGTCCTCAAACGGATCACTGTCCAAAAAGACAATTGATGAAGCACTGAAACTTTTTGAGACTATGGCTACTACTTTAGCTACATGGACATCAGAACGAGCAGTTCAGAAGAGGACACTAGGAGTTTATGAAGTGGATGTGTATTCTGCCTTATCTGCAAAAATTGAATCATTATTTCACAAGGTGGAAAGCATTTCACAACACAATCAAAGAAGGGCAATTGTGAGGAATACAGAGGTGAAAATATAACAGCAGAGTGTCCAATCTTGGTACAAAGGTACGTAGATATTGTAAACTGTTTAGCTAAGTCTATTCCACCACCAGATTACTTAAGTCGCCAAAGGAAATAGTTCTTTGCCGAACTGAAGTATTCTTTTTAGGAAGATCCTATTCTCTATAGGCGATGGACCGATCAAATTATGAGAAGGTGCATACCTGAATATGAGGTACCTGAGATTCTTGAGCATTGCCATTCATTTGCCTATACGGGACACTTTGGAGCTTCAGAAAACTGATGCAAAGATTTTACAGTCGGGATTTTATTAGCCTACATTGTTCAGAGATGCCTTTGAGTATGTCAAGATGTGTGATAGATGTCAACGATAGATGTCAACGCACTGGGAATATCTCAAGAAAAAATGAGATGCCGCTTAACAACATATCAAAAGTTGAGAAATTTAACATCTAGGGAATCGACTTTATGGGACATTTTCCCCATCATTTTGAAATCAGTATATCTTGTGGCAGTTGACTATGTGTCAAAATGGGTGGAAGCAGTTGAATTACCAACAAACGACGCAAAGGTGGTGATTAGGTTCTTGAAGAAATACATCTTTACCAGATATGGCACACCGCGAGTAATAATTAGTAACGAGGGCAAGCACTTTTGCAATCGCCAATTTGAGCAATTGTTGAGTAAATATGGGGTTAAACACCGTGTAGCAACCCTATATCATCCACAAACCAGCGAGCAAGTTAAAGTGTCCAATCGACAATTAAAGAGAATACTTGAGGTTACAGTGAATTCTTCCTGAAAGGACTGGTCTAAAAAGTTGGACGACACATTGTGGCATATAGGACAACATTCAAGACACCGATGGGCATGTCTCCATACCACCTAGTTTTTGGGAAAATGTGCCACCTCTCACTAGATATAAAATACTGAGCATACTGGGCTATGAAAAAGCGTTTACTGTAGCTCAATGATTTAGATTAATTCAGGATAGAAGCATATGAAAACTCAAAGCTTTATAAAGAACGCACCAAAAAGTGGCATAACTTATACATTCAAAGGCGAGAGTTCGAAATAGGGCAGAAAGTTCTATTGTATAACTTGAGACTCAAGCTCTTCCCAGGCAAATTAGGGTCAACCTGGTCGGGTCCTTACACCGTCACTGAAGTTTTGCCATATAGAGCTATACAAGTCAGCCATGAAATAAGGGGTACCTTCAGAGTTAATGGGTAAAGGCTAAAACACTGCTGGGGTGGTGACATCTCCAAGCAAAAGTTCAACATTCAACTCGGGCACCTACTTGAAGCAGAAGTGAAAAATTCAAGCTATCGACTATACCCTAGCGCTGGGTGGAAGGTTCCTTTTAACTTATTTTGTTTTTCTACATTAGCTTAGGAATCTTTCAATTTCATGTTTGCCAATTGTTTATATAGTTAGGTCATCGATCATCCATGTATTTTAAAAGAGTCTAAGCACTATTCACACGAGTCCCTAGGCATTGAGCACAAGTTAAGACTGATGGAAGTTGTAATTGGGTGATTAGGTGTGGCATTCACGCATTTCATGCACACAACAATTTTTCATAAAATTTTCAAGAGTGGTTTGAATTCAGTTAAAAAAATGGTTTTGGTACTAAGTCCATTGCCCGGCACATACCATATATGGGTTAAAATCTTTTCAAAAATTTTCTAGTAAATGAGACGCCGGGTCAAATGTACCAATCGAAAACCACGTTTTGGGAGGTATTAGATAAAAGTCGTGTTTTTAGAGTCAAATGTATTCTCAAAATATCGTAGATGTATATTCAGTATTTAAAAAAAAATGTGGTCCGAGTGTGTTCTATACGGTCACATAGACCAAACACCCATGCAACCTCATAGAGGGAGGCAAGGATACAAACTGTTTACACAGTTTGTACAATGCAACCGTATGGCCTAAGGTTATGCGGCCGCACAGTAAAATCCGTAATGGATTTTTAACCCATAACATGGTTTTTCAACCAAAACTTCTCTCTTCCTAAACAAATTTAGGGCACGACTTCTCTCCCAAATCACAAGTACAAAATCACGCTATCACACACAAATTCATCCTCTTGCACCTAACAATCAACAATCACTTGGGAATACATCGCATAATCCACATATTCATCATACAATCATTAGCTCCAAGGTATGAAATCGGTCCCTCTCTTATGCTCCATGTTATTTCGATTTTTGGTCCATATTCGATTTTCTTTTGTAAATTATGGAGAAAGGGCATAGGTAGATGCAATGGGTATTGAATATGATTGTGATGCTCTGTTGGAATGATTTTACTCATTCATTCATTCATATGGTAGAACTTAATGCACACAACATGTTTGATGAATGGTCTAAGTGATGAGTTTTACGTAATTTTGTAAACGTTACTTTTGTGGCAATTGAATTGAATAGCAAATGGGTGACGAGATATCAAAGGAAAGGCATTTGAAAACATAAAACACCAAATCACACACATATAGGCACGACATGGCTAGGTCACGGCACCCTACGTCACCTATTTGGCCCCTTCAGATACCTAACCAAACGACTTCCGATCAACCTGAAATTTGACTATATGCTAGAGTAGATTACATACTTCCATATGCCTGGAGATGGCCTGGGAAAATTTCAATATTTCTTAGTGATGCCTTGGGTGAAAGTCCTCACTCGGTCATGGGTCAAAATTTCTTAAAGTACATGTTTGGGCTTAACTTTGTTAGTTTTTCTCATTGGTACAATATTTCTACTATCTTGAACCTCAATTGTTGAATATTGCATACCAATATCTTAAACATGCATCGTGAAGTAAGTTTGGGGGATTTGTGCGTCACAATCGACTTTCTAGTTTTTCTTCATATCTATTTCATTACACTCTTCAGTTTTGCTATTGAAAATTTTCCTTTTACAGGATGTCATCGAGAAAAACTTCGAAAGGGAAGGAAATAGTTTTAACATCATTTGGGACAGTACGTACTAGAGAGCTGGAGGAGGCATACAAAGATTCCTAAACCCCAAAACAGTGGCCCGTTATTCCAATGTTATAAGTCGGTGGGCACTAATCCTAGAGCAGCAAGTAAAATTGGATGATTTTCCTGGCTTTGAATTAGCCACATTGGTCGAGCGATGTGGATGGGAGAAAATAGCAGATCAACCACATCCTGTATATGAAAATTTGGTTGGAGAGTTCTATGCAAACTTCAATGCTAATATTGATACACGAGGCTCCGATCATTTGCACCAGACATGGGTTAGGGGACAATGGATCATGTTCTCACCAGAGGTTATCCATGATTATTATCAGCTCACATGGAATAACATAACTCCCATCCTAGGCGAATTTAATTGGAATGAAGTGGTCGAGGTCTTACTGGGTCAAGAGAATGCTTGGCCACTCCCGACTACTGAATGGCACCAAATTGAGCTGACACCATCTATAGCCATCCTGTATTTGTTTATGTGCCACAATATCAAGTCGACGTTGCATAGAACAACATTTACAGATCCCATGGCCGGTTTCATATATCACTTGGTTCGGGGAAATAAGATCAATCTTGCCACTCTGCTATGACCAAATACATAATTTGGGTACTTGTGAGGATAGACATAGTTCTTTTATTTTTCCTAGCCTCATCAATGGAATATGCAAGGCAGTAGGTGTCACTATCCCACCAGGGAAAGCGCCTGCCAAACCTAGTCCCCTTATAAAGCACATTAGATTGGATGCTTAAGACAGAGCCAGGATAAATCAAAAGGAAAAGGAAGAAAATGAGCGGCACAGGCAGCAATAGGCTGCGACAGGACAAGTTGCTGCAGATGATGAAATGCCACAAGCTCCTACACCACTGATAGGAGTTGATAAACAGTTATTGCGTCAGATATTTGGACTCTCACCAGACCAGTCGCGACACATAAGGTATCCAGCAGGCTTTAGGGCTTTGATGATTGACATGCAAACAACCTGACGTGACATTAGTACCACCCAAAACATGGCACAAGCTGCTTACCAGGAGGCCTGTATAGCTAGAAGGGAAATGGATACTATGAACGGGCAACTAAGTGTGTATGTGGGCTGAGTGGATGGCATATGGAGAAGGGTAAATAAAACTTGGGAAAGAATACGGAGCACGGAGGAAGAAACTAGGGCACAAAGTGATATGATAAGAGCGATGCAGGCCGAGTAGGTCCAACAATCAGATCTATTGAGGTAGATCTTGGCCCATTTCTCTTCCCCGCTAGGAGAGGACACTGTGGGACCCAGTTTTCAGTCACCATCACCACAATGATTAGGGGAGTTTTGTTTAACTTATTTTGCACTTATCCTTCGAATTATGCCTTTTTTAAACTTTTATTTCTCACATTGAGGGCAATGTAAAGAATAGGTATCGGGGGTTGTGCATGTCTCGAGCGAGGTAAGGATATAGTCGATCACTCCGAGTTAGGATTATCTCCATCATGAGCTTGATATGTTGGCATGAGTTCTCACACACATCAGGTGTGTACTTAACAGGTAAAGGTTGATTTCATTCATGCACTATTGAAACTTTTTCTGATGTCAAATACTAATTTCCAATCTTGAGACACTGCAGCTTATTCAGCCATGTTTGTTGAAAGTTAAGTCACTATTTTGTTTGAGGACAAACAATATTTCAAATTTGAGGGGTTTGCTAAGTGCAATTTTGTGCTCTTATTTAATCACAAACATGACTAAATTACGAGCAAAGTGTTTGAATTGTTTCTTAAATTCGTTTAATTCATGTACTATAAGTTATATTGATGAACATGGTGGAATTTACGAGAAAAAGGAGCGAAAAGGACCAAAACGAAGCAAAAATATTTAAAAGTTGAACTTAAGGCAAATCAAGGATTTGATCGAGCCAAGTACCAATTGGAGGTTAATAATGGTCGATAGAATGAGATGAAGGAAGAAAAGAGGCTAAAGTGGAAGAGAGGAAAGTTCAATGACTAAAATGAATATCTTTAAAAATGTGCTTCTATGCGACCGCAAGTGTTATACCTATGCGATCGCGAGCTAGGTTACCGAAAATGAAAAGTCCAAAATTTTTATACCTATGCAGTCATATAGGCAAATTTCGGGGGCCGTTTCAGCAGTTTCCTATTTATGTTAAAACTCTTTTGGAACTCAATTGCGACGCGATATAAAAGCCTAGACTCATCAGAATTAGGGTCAGGATGCATTGGAAGAGAACAAAACACTTCTTGGAGACAAATTTGAGGGAGATTAACGAATGATTTCATGAAGATCATCAAGATTTCACGTGAATTCATAACCCGAAGATGTTTTATCTTCAAGAAATCATATATTCTTTTATTTTCTCCATGTTAGGCTAGATATTCTTGTACTAGGAGATCAATGAACTATATAATGTGATCTTTGGAATTTTAATTTTGCAATTCGACATTTAAACGCGTATTTGATTATTTGAATTATTTATATACATTATATTCTTCCATAATTAAGTGCACGTAATAATGTGATGTGTAGTGATTTATTTCTTGCATTTGAGAGAAGGGAAATAGATTTGACAAGGTATAAATCATCGTAAGGTCTAATAAGGGGATAGAGATATACCTCTATGCTTTGCATGAATTGTTAATTGCTCATAAGACCCCATGCATTCTTATATATATGCATCCGTCATAGAGATATAGGCTGATGGTATATAAGAATAGGTTCAATATTGCTCGAGAGAGTGTTTTGGATAGATTTAGGAGCATTGATTCTTCAATAATCCAATCGTGTTGTTAGATTGTGAAATTAGGGTTTTAAGTGATCATTATAAAGGAATTCGTGATCCTAGTGCGTTTCAATTTCATTGAGTGAAATCAAATTGCGTTCTATTCATCATATTGCATTTAAATTCAGTTAGATATATCATTTTGTATTTTTAATTCATTCAACAATCATTCCAGTGAAATTAGGGTTTTTCTTAAGTTAAAACTTCAATTTGATAAATTCGTTTCGGTTAAGGCTAAAGTAGATATTCAACTACTCGATCTCTATGGAACGATATTTGAAACTCAATATTCCACTTTATTACTTGTTAATAAATCGTACACTTATGGTAGTTTAAAATCGAAAGAAATAATTTCGTGAACAACAGTCTTGAAGATTTCTCCAAGAATTACAATGCCAAATCGACCATAATCTATACAAATGTGCATTCATTCATCAAGGATTTATCTACAGTGATTATGGCTCAAATTTGCTCACGTCCTACAGACTAAACACCTTTCAACACTCCCACCTAAATCGAATCCAATACAAAGAGGATTGTCTCTTGAAATCAAGAAGAAAATAAGGAACTCATTCATCAAGAACAAGAAAGAATGACCAAAGAATCAATTGCCTGTTTTCATCAAGTGGCAAGAAAGGAAGAAATATCAAAGGTTGATCATTAGCTGCCACATTTATGTCATGGAGGGCGACTACGATAGTGAGCGATTTCAAATAACATTATTCTAAAAGTGATTCTATTTGTACATAATAGCGTTATATATAATGATGATATGAAAGAGAGAAAAAGAGAAAAAACGAAAGGGAAAGGGAAAAAAAAAGTTCAGTTGTTATATTCTCTCTCTTTTATGTCATTATTTTGTACACCCTTAATATGTACAAATAATATTACTCAAGTATCAAAGCATCGAACGATACTTTTATTTCCCAGTTCGAGTCAATGGGTGCTTCTATGTGCAATATTCGAGTCTATTGTTTTCTTCTACGAATAAAGATTACTTCAATTTATTTTTGTCCCAAGTTGTCTTGCAACACTTGCCCGAATTCACCTTCTTTTGTCCCAAGTTGTCTTACAACACTTGCCCGAATTCACCTTCTTTAATCCAATTTTTGTTGTTGCTAGAGTCCAAATATCCATATGCTATGGTAATCAGTTACCTACCAGAATGTTTAAATCCATGTGCAACAGACTTTTAGTATCAATATATATTCAATTTTTGTTTAGTTTTTGATAAGAAAGGTAATAGATTCTATTTTTTAATTGAGTTCCCGATTCCCGGGTCTTGTACTTTGCATATGCTTCTTTTATGTATTATTTTCTGGTTGTTTATTTTCGTCACCTTTATGTATTATAATTTTTATCAGAACGTTAAAAAAAGAATTATTAAAATGCAACAATTTCAACTTGTTATTCCCTTGAAATGAGCAAACATACAAAATCGTTGACAAGTAATAAAAATTAGTGAGTTTTAAGTTTATTTTTCCCATGAGGAATAAGATTTCATATCTAATTCATTAGCGTTTATCAAATTTGAAGTCATTTATCATCAAAAGAGGTGGTTTGTATGTTTCTATACTAATCGTAAACTAAGAAAGCAAATAAAGTACTTATATAATATGTGAATGTTTGTATTAGAATCGTGAATCCCCCTATTGTCATTTAATTTAATTCTTAATTCATAATCTAGTAAATTCATGCATTCAAGATAATTGATAATCTACTTTTATTCAACATTCTTTTTCAAGATATATTAAACCTATGTTTAACACGAGCCGACTCTATTCCTAGTTCGAATCCACATGAAAAACATGCATTGATTCACAGGATTTATCACACATAATTATGCATGCCATAAATAATTTACTAATATGTATTACTCACGTGTTGATTTTGCTGTGTTCTATACTTATTGTGAATATTTCTACACTACAACAAGCGACTTACTAATTAACTAATGATCAAGCAATCAAATAATTAAATGGGAACACAAAACCAATCAAGAAAATAAAATTCTCAGACCTAAACCAAACCATTTTGACCGATTTGGTTTGGGTCAAAATCATTTCGTTGACCGGGTTCACGTGACACCAAACCGACGGTTTCTAAAATGCGGTTTCGGTTCGATTTTCCGATTTTTGTTTACAGCCCTAGCTAGAACGTCTTTATATAATTGTAAGAATCTTTCACAAATACAAAAATGATCCTGATTTTAGTGCAATTATATACTTTTTAGAATTGAAGTTTAGAAAATACTGAGAAGACTCACCTATATTATTTCTTTTAGCATGCATAATGAACCCCCCATAATATATCGGGAACTAAATATATAATTAATCGAATTTCTAAATCTTTAACTTTTGGTACACCTATCACGTATAGAAATGCAGAACAAACTTTAAGTGAAATGTTTGAATTATATGCTGAACAAATGGGTACAAATATTAGTCGAATACCCTTTGAGCCTACTTCTTCTGCTGAACTTGAAGAAGACAATGCTGAAATATATAATTTATTTCAAGGCATAAACACATATAGGTATGATTCAAATGCAATAGCCTTAGCCTATCCATGTGCTCTCCACCCTGGCTCCTGGGAGGCACATTCCCATATAATATATCGGGAACTAAATATATAATTAATCAAATTTCTAAATCTTTAACTTTTGGTACACCTATCACGTATAGAAATGTAGAACAAACTTTAAGTGAAATGTATGATGATTCAAATGCAATAGGTTCATCTTCATTAGTAATACTTTGTTTGCTGCATCTCTATCAACCCAAACATAAGGCGGAAGTGCAAATACTTTGAACATCTCCATCATTGGTCCAGTCTTCTGTAGTTTGAACACCGAATGGTAAATCGTACATCAAGTTTTGTAGATTTCCATTTTCCATGTACTCATAAATCGCAATCCTCTGCTCTCCAGCCAAGCAATATCCAGTTAGAGGAACAAGATTAGGATGTTTTATTCGACCAAGATACTCAAGATCTCTTGCAGCTTCATCATCAGTTATAATCGAACCATGGACTAGAACTGTAACAGCCACATGAACTCCTCCCGGTAATAGTCCACCATAAACCGGCCCAAACCTCCCTTCAGCCAACAATGAGCCCCGATCAAAGTGACAAGTTGCAGTCAAGAGGTCTGCAAATGTCAAATTAAGCAACGGCTTTTCAAAGATTACAACTGGGACTGACGTTGCTTGCTTAACATCAGATACCCAAGTGGTTGAATCAGTCTGGAACGAGAAGGGTCCCGAGACAGTTTGTTCTTCTTTATAGGAATTCTGTTTCACTGTCCAATTTCTGGTTTTTCTTCGACATCCAAAGGCTAAAAAGAGCAACCCCACAAGCATAGAAACCATTGAGAGGGTTAGAGCCAGGGCAAGCTTTAGTCCTCTATGCTTCTGAGATTTCCTTTTAAAGAAGGCTGGGTTTGCAGCAATAGGGCAGCTGTTCATCGACCCAATGAAAGCGGATTGGAGGGTTTCAGATGGGATTTGTGAACCACAAAAGCTTAGGTTGTTATGAGAGAAATTAAACCTCTCCATCTCTCGGAGTCCTCCTAAAAGCATCAATGGGATGTCTCCGGTTAAATTGTTGTAAGAAACATCAAGAACTTGAAGGTTCTTGATACCGAAAGGAGGAATATGGTTTCTCAAATGGTTTTTTGAAAGATCAAGGTTAAGGTATTTGAGATTAGGAGCATAAATCAAGCCACTGAAAAACTTTCCACTAAGCTGATTATCAGATGAATCCAAGTAAACCAACTTGGGTCAATTGAAGGTGGAACTGGAATTTACCTAGCAATGTGGCCTTGAAATTGGTTTCTGCTCAAATCAATCACCTCCAGAGGCCCTTCAAAGACATCAACAACTGAACCCTTAAAAAGATTACCTGAAATATTAAGATATCTGATAAATTTCTTCCCAAAAAATTCGTATCCCGCCCCTCAATCTCATTAACAGCCAGGTTCAAGAATTCCAGCTTCGTCAATGTAGCACCAAAATCACGAGGAAGAGAGCCATTGAGCTTGTTCTTGGAAAGATCAATGGAAACCAAGGATCTGCATTGTGAGATCCCCAAAGGAACGGTTGAGTCAAATCCGTTCTGACTGAGATTAAGAACTTGCAAGCTGACTAGAGAGCTTATTGCTTCAGGGATACTCCCAGAGAAATTGTTGAAAGAGAGGTCCAAACTTTGGAGTCGACCAAAATTGCCCACGTTACTAGGGAGATTTCCAGAAAATTGGTTAAAGGAGAGATTACGATTCTTCAGTGTACCCAAAATCCAAAAATCAGATGGCAAAGCAGTGATTTTGTTACTACTCAGATCCAAAGTTTCAAGCTTTGTCAATTTCCCGATTGCATTATCAGGAATCATACCAGACAAACCGAAACTAGTTGCTTCCAATTTCACAACATTCTCCCTTTTGGTATCGCAAGACACACCCCTCCATGACCAAAAAGGGCCAGAAAAGTTATAATCTTTGGAAGAATTTGAGTGCATTTTTTGCTAGAAATCAAAGATAAATAACCCATCTGTATTGTGTTGTTCAGAAACCAAAGGCTTAAAGAACAACGTTAGAAGCAAAAAAGAACCAAGAAAACCAAATCCCATTTTTGGATTAGGCCAAAAATAGCAGAAAGAACAAAAAAGAAACATTACCTAAGCCCCTCCAAGACCAACTACCCCAAAACCTTTTCTCTCTGACCTTTAATTCAACCAATTTTGTATCATAAACAATAATGCTACTGGTACAAAGATGGATGACAAAATAGGTTGATAAAGACATGTGTACGGCCGAGATCACGTCTTTCAGACGGCTGAGATTTTACAACACCCAAGTAAGAGAAACTTAGTTGTATTAATTCTACCAAAAAGCTGCAAATGACAGTGAGCTCACCTTTTGACCATACAACAACATTTCAGCCGGGATTTCACAAGAACCATTTGGGACTTTAGGCGCCAAACTCCACCAACTAGAGGTGGGCGCAGGTCGGGTCGATTCGGTTTGGTTCTAAAGATAGCCGGACCGAATCAAAATTTTTGGGTATCTAGTAAATAGAACCATCGGGTCCAAATATAATTTTGGAACCGTTCGAGTTCGACTCCGTTCAATTCAGTTCGGTTCGGTTATGTACTATAATTAAATTTTTTAACATTATAACAATATTATATAAAAACAACTAATGACACATTCAATGATTTTTGAATGTCAGAGACTAGTAGACTACCTTGTTCAAATGATTGCTACGGTCAAAGTTTCGATCAGCGGAGGTTACGGCTTCAATTGGACGTCACAGTGTCGGTGATTATATAGGGTTCGGAATGTCAGCGAGGCTGCGAGAGTCGAGACAGCGTTATGCACTTTAGTGTAGGTATTTAGGGTTATTTAGTGGGTTGGATCTTTGTTGGGCTAAGAAATGAAACAATAAAATGGATAATTGGGCCAAAAAATTAAAAAAATTAGAAATAAAAAAAATTATTGGGCCAAAAATTTGGATTTAGAAATTGTTAATTTGTTTTAAAAAATTAAAAAAATTGATTTATTCAATATAAAAAAAATTAAAAAGATTTGATTCTTGGTCTAGAACCGGTTCCGTCGGTTCTCAATTTAAATATCCGTTCGGATATTTAATTAAATAAGAACCGTTAGGTTCGGTTCGGTTCGGTTCGATCGATTTGATTCGATTCAGGAGATTTGTCCAGCCCTACCACCAACAATTGGTAATAACAGTAAAATCCCCTTTTTGCTCGATGAAATTGAAGCAAAAACTTTAACATTTCAAGCAACATAGTGTAGCAAAAATCCAACATTTTCTCCACATAATGTAGCAAAAATCTGACGGGCAAGTAACGAGAGACTTAGCATTGACGCGGTGTCGGAGCTCGCATCTCGGGTCCATCTTCTCTACTCCAACCTCCGATAACACAAGGTGTAGATACTTTTATTTTGAAGGTTGTAATTTCTTGGTTATGTTGAGCTGAAATTATTTCTATAGAGGCTGAAATTTTTTGCAAACTTGGATATAGATAAAAATAAAAATAAAAATAAAAAACCAACACAGTAATTTTTTTTTCTCTATTTCCAGCTTTGTTTATGAGTTATAGATGTCCCTATTAATGAAAGTAGAAATTCGAAGCTTTTAATTTCTGGCATTATGGCATTGAAGATACATGTGTTGTTTTACTATAATAATAATAATAATAATAATAATAATAATAATAATAATAATAATAATAATAATACTTGTGTGAGAGAAAAATGTTGTAGAGTTTTCTCTAGCGTTCTACATTTTTTGGTTCGTAAACATTTTATATATTAATAAATAGTTTGTTGGGTTATGCAGAAGAAAAGAGTATGGAAGAAGCTTCGTTCATTGAATTTGAAAATGATAATGTGGTCGACAATGTAAACATTGTGGAAAAGGAACTGTAGGAAGAGATTATCTTACTGAGCCTGAGGTCGGTATACAGTTCAAGAATGAAAAAGAAGTGTATGATTTTTATGCAAGATATGCTTATGCCATGGATTTTCCAATTAGAAAGACGAGTTCAACGAAGGATGATGATGGTGTTTTAAGATTAATGGTGTTTTGATTTGCACATTAGGTCATGCGATCCCGTACAGCTATCCATATTTACCGCATCATAGTGGAACCATTTGAATTCAAGTGAACAGACAATGTACTGATGGGATTATTTCTCTCACCTTCATTTTTGATATGGGCAGTTGAAGTGTTATTAATGTTGTTCATATTGTAGTTGTATACTTTGTAACTGTGGCATAACTTTTGTTCAATAACGGTCCTAGAATTGTGGCTCTAAGGTGATATGCATATGCAATATGAGGTGTTATTAGTATTGTGCTCGAAAGATACATTATATTCATCCAACGTGCTTTGAGGCTGGCAATATTTTTTTTTTATTAATTCTAAGTGGCCAGAATATATTTGACTCGAAGTTCTCTTAACTTCTTACTGTTAATTCTCTTTTCTATGCTATTGAAGATTACTAATTAAATTCATGATGGATTCACTTTATTAGTAAGTGGGAGGTTGTTTTATGTGGTTGATGAGGTAGTTTTAGCATAATTTTGTTGGAGGAAAAAGATACAAAATGCTACTTGTTGCATTCTAACAAAAAATAAAAAACAAAGAGAAAAGTGGATTAATATTTGGAAAAGATGTGATATTTGGGTCTTTGCAAATATGAATTCATAGTTATAATTAAAAACCGTTGGAGGAGATAATGATTCATAGTTATAATTTATGTTTCATACTTCATCCTATTTTGCGAGTCTTTTGGATGGTTAGTAATCTTCTTAGGGTGTAAAACCCACATGTGCTACCATTGAGTATAAATTGCTGTCATATGTTGAGTAATCATCGTATAATTTTCTGGTCCGGGAACGTTCGAATATTTCATGAATACATAACCTACTAAAAGTGGAAATTCAAAAATCGGTGGTGAAGGTAAGAGAAACGAGAATCCAACATTTCGAATTTCTTGTGAAATCCCAGCTGAAATGTTGTGGAGTGGTCAAAGGGTGAGCTCACTGTCATTTGCAGCTTTTTGGTGGAATTAATGCAACTCAGTTCCTCTCACTTGGGTATTGTAAAATCTCAACCGTCCGAAAGACGTGATTTCAGCCGTACACGTGTCTTTGTCAACCTATTTTGTCATCCATTTTCGTACTAGTAGCATTATTGGTATCATAAATGTCTATGCGGCTACTTCTAGCTTCTGCAAGGCGGCAACACCAATAATTCCATATATCTATAAACAAAACCACCACCACCACCACCACCGTAGAACAATAACTTTCACCTTTCAACAAACTATTAAAAAATAGTTTGCTTTGCTTTCAGTACCCCAGAAACTGAAAAGAGCAAGTATAAAGCAGTAAACAGGCTATGCGCATGAAACCTGTTACTGAAAAACAAATAAAATTGTGGGAGACAATAGAAATTTTGAATGTTTGCCCTTTCAGGTTCTAATGAACTGAAATTGTTTTATATTTGTGTGTTAAGTTAATCACACAATCAGAAAATGCAAACGAAACTCTTCTAAACGAAAAGGGCAGGTTACAGATATGGGGAGGAGTGAGGGATTAATGTTTAAATTGGTTGTGTTTCTTAAAAATAAAATAAACACACAGTACACACATAGTGGTCAGAATTTGGGCTTCATAAATGTCAAAGATATTGGCACTGTTTTGGGGTTGGTGAATTAATCAGTGGGCTGTTGGGTGGAATTAGGGATGATAGTGAGTCGAGCCCACGAGCTCGGCTCGGGCTCGATTCGTTGCTCGTGGGCTAGCTCGGCTCGGCCCACGAGCTCGTGTACTCACGAGCCACGAGCTCGTGGCCGAGCCGAGCCGATCCCATGAGCAGCTCGTGAGTTCGTGAATTTTTATTTATTTTTTTATTTTTGCAAATTTTTCAAATTTTATTGATAAAATATTATTTTTTTCCACTTTTTTGGACGAGTCCATGAGCTGCTCGGCGGGCTCGGGTCGTTGGACGCGACCCCCCGCTCGGCTCGAACTCGGGCTCTTTATTTGACGAGCACGAGCAGTTCACGAGCCGAGCTTTCTCGGTCCAATTGACATCCTTAGGTGGAATTTAATGATTTTGTATTTCACATTCACTGTTTATTTTTATTTTTATTTTTTTTGACTTTTTCTCACAATTGATTCTATGCTAAAAATATTTCAAATTAATGTAATTAAAGTATATAAATTTGCCCCAATTTGATTTAGTTAAAAATTATATTTTTAATAAAGTTTAATAGAAATTGACGAAATATATAATTGAAAAGTTGGTACTAATTATGAATATCATGAAGTATTTGAATAAAAACAAATTTGAAGAAAACAATAATTTAAAAGTGGGCCAAATCTTGAATATTTTCAAAAAAATTCTTTTAATTAAATATTCTTTATGCTTAAAAATAAGCTTCAAGACCTCTCTATTTTAACTTTTTAAAATAGTTAAAATAGACTTGAATCTTACTTTATAATAATTGCATTTAATTAGCTATTAAATTCAATATCCTACTTCTTAAATTATTTAAATCATATTTGAATTGATTGTCTATTAAAATGAAAAAATACATGTTACATAAAAAATGAGAATAAATCAATAAATACTTCTCAGAAAAAGCAAAATAAAGAATCAAAATATGAAGTTTATAAAATTTTAATTATATATATATGATTAAAAATAAATTTTAAAGGATCTTGACTAGTATAAAGGAAAAGTGGTAAAAGTAAAAAACCGAATTTCCTTCGGCCATGCTTCAATTTGGGAAATGTAAAGTTTGCTTCCTTCAATTACCTTCCAAAAGTACACTACATATCGTCCAACTTTTGTGGGGATTCAACGGATTAACAGATTCCAGTTTTTTTTTTTTTTTTTTCCTAAAATTATTCTCCATTCTGGTGGGATTTAAAGAACTAATATATGGAAATATATTATAAAAAAAAGCGACAAATACTTTTGGTTTTATAATTGGAAAAGATAATACCCTACAATTAATTCTTTTATTTTAAATTCATTGAAGTGTCTTTGATTCTATTACACTACGATGTTCTTGAATTAACTACACGACCTCTTGCCAATGTCACGGTGTGGTGTGTGCTGAGAAAATTTCAAATTTTCAAGGGTATTAAAATGATACAAATCCTTTTTAATTAAGACAAATAGTAATGGTCATTTACTAAGAAAAATATGGAAAATCTTATTTAATGTCTAAATAAAGAGATGTAACAAATCAGTGATGTCGTAGAAATGATAAATTCAATAATTTTGATGAGTCGGATTGGAAGAAATCAAAGCATATTAATACCATAATTATTTTTTTTCTGTAGTGAATTATTTTACGATATGAAGAGGCAACATAACAAACATTATTTCTCTAGTAAATTGCGTAAAGAAATTATTGATATTATCGGCCCGTTTTACTAACCTCTTTATGTGACGGATTGGAAAGTAATTGAAGGGAGTAAAAAAATAAAAATAAATTATAAATTAATGCTATGATATTTAAGGACATATCAAATCAGTGTGAAGAGGACAAATGGTGAAGTCGACACATGTTTTCTACTTATAGCGTCCAATCCTGATAGGACACCTTGGATCAAATGTAAGGGAAAAAAAAGGTTGAACTCCAACCTTGAGGGTCTCCATCGCCCCATCCCTGGAGTATCGTGAGAGAGATAAATCGCGGGATATATCCCAACAAGCCAAGGAACAGGAGTTTGCCCGTATACTGATGCTCACAAAAAGTCCAATTCCATATCTCAAAAATCGAACCCTCACCTTAGATCAAATGTGACTCTATATCAAGGTAATTAAAGAGACTAATTTGTCAAGAAAAGTCAAATTTTGACATTGGATTACAAGACTCATCTAGTCAAGATAGCCTAAGGAGTCGTCGTTTAGAGATATCATTATGATGAAATAGGAGTGTTTCCTCGATAATGTCAGTGGCACCCTTGTAACCAATTAGAGATAGAAAGGCGTTACCATTAACGTCTACACCTTTTATGTCAACCAATTAGGAGAATAATATGACCGCATAGGCTACAAGCAATGATGATCTAAGTTATAGGCTACGACCTAGATGTCATGATGGTTTGACATTATCGAACTTCTCGACCAATTTCGAATAGAACCGTAGCACATATCTCAAGGACGGATATTGTAACTTGACTGAGTGATCATTGAACTTTATTCACTGAATATAACTGTTCAAATTGAAAATTTTGAAGTGTAAAATACCATACACGGAAACAAAGCCATCCATTTCTATTGAATTATCTTGTGACATTTTTAAGAATTATATTTTGGTAGTCTTCATTGATATTATTGATTTTAAGTCGAGAATTTTACTTTCAACTTGAGACATAATTTTTTATTTTCTTGATTTGGGTTTACGATCTTAATCAATATAAAGAAATCATTTTTTATTTATTTTCTCGACTTAAAAGAATATTATAATCTTTTTTAAAGACTTTTGTCAGTTTGAAACTAGCATTCTTTTATCTCCTTGAACACAACTATAGAAGACTAGAGGAATTATTTTTTTTTTCAATATCAATATTCTTGTCTTAGATTGAGAGTCTTATAATCTATTTGATAATTTATTTTCTTTTATTATCTAGATCAAATCTCATAGAAAAACAATTTTACTCAGATAAGATTATGAAGTTCAATTACCATTCGAAATTATTTCAGAATTCATTGAATAAAGGATAATAGACATAAGTTCAGTGACTAATGAAATATAATGGATGAATAACAGAGTGCAATGTAATTAAATTCAGTGACCACTTACAAATATTTTAAAGTTCAATGATATATAAAATATGATAAGTGGATTGATAGAATGCAATGCGTTAAAGTTTAGTAACCACTCAATGATATTTTAAAATTCAATGAGTAAAACGTGACAAAAATATAAGTTCAATGATTAATGAAACATTTAACTCTAAATAATTGCAAAGAATCTTGTCTCGAAGTAAAAAACATAACCATTTCGTTGTAACACAATGCTATAGCCTATAAAGCACTTGACATTGAGTTAAGATCTAGGTAGTTGTACACCAGAACTACCAAAATATCAAGACAATTTGATAACGATTAACAATTCAAGAATCGTAAGTATGATGTTATTCATGTATGGTTGCACACTCTCTCCAAATCTAACTCGGGTAAAACTCAAACGACACAAGTGCTAGTATCTTGTATAAACACTTGAAATTGAGACGGCAACTTAATTAATGCAACTATTTTACTGTATTTTTTTCAATTTTAGCAAGCAACACCTTAAAAATTAAACTGTAAATTGTAAATAATGTGAGTGAAAGCGTCCAAAAAATAAAATAAAGTTAGTTATTCTTTTGACTTCTGCCTCAAATATTTATTTATTTTTCTGGACTATAAAATTAAAATTATTTAAACTTGTTTTCTAAAAAAAATAAGTTAAAATGTTCTGTAAAAGGTCAAGTTGCAGTTTTATAATGGTACTAAACCATACCACCTACTTTATGGACCATTTTTGAGAAAGAAAAAAAGTGCAGACTCTACGTTATATTTCTCATTTGTCTATCTTTTTGCTTTTAAATTTCAGTATGTAATCATATAATTACTTATTTTAAAATACTTTTTTTCTTTTTGGCTTTTAATGTTTCCTATGTATTATTTATTCATCCCGTGAATTAAAAAATTTGAATTCTCAACGGGTATAGTAATTCTTGCACGTTTTTGCTTCCTTCGAAAGATTTGCACTGATTTGGGAAGTAGAAAAAGGGAGAAAGAGTGTGAAGAAATCAATCCACACTATATTGCTGCTGCTACATGTTCATGCCAGTCTAACCTATATTTTTTAAAATAAAAAATGGTTTTTAATTTTTGAGCATTTCACACTTTTTTATTTAGTTTTTGTTTTGAACTAATTATTGGACGGTGTTATAAAACTAAAGAGAAAAGAGAAAATAAGAGAAGAAACAGAAAGTTAAAACTTAATTGTGTATTTTTATGAACCAATGTCCTATATTTATAGGGTCCAAAATAAGAGTTACAATTAGAATAAAATAGATCTTCTAAATTAGATAAGACTTAAACATGTATCATGATAACACTAAATAATCATCAATACTTATCTCATTATTTTACAACACTCCCCCTTTGATGATTATTTGTATAATAACTGCCTCGTTAAAACCTTGTTTGATAAAAATTCAATGAAAAAAAATCAAACAAAAGAAAAAGAGTGTAGTTATTTTGAAGTACTAAAAATAAATGCTACCTCATGAAAACATTGTTAGCAAAACCTAGTGAGACAAAACTTAAATGAAGGAAAAAGAGTACAGCTACTCCTCATGATGTGGATCATTGAAAATCTTTGAGTCGACACATTCCAATCTTTTGAACTAATTTCTTGAATGTAGATGTTGGAAGTGCTTTTGTGAATAAATCGGCCACATTATCACTTGAGCGAATTTGTTGGATATCGATGTCCCCATTCTTTTGAAGCTCATGTGTATGAAAGAATTTTGGAGAAATATGCTTCGTTCTGTCACCTTTGATATAACCTCTTCTGAGTTGTGCAATACAAGCCGCATTATCTTCATACAAAATTGTTGGACTATCATTTGTTGAAATTAATTCGCATTATGCTTGGATATGATGGATCATGTTTCTCAATCACACACATTCTCGGCCTGCTTTGTGGATTGCAATAATTTTAAAATGATTTGAGGGTGTGGCTGTCAATGATTGTTTCACAAATTTTCATGATATAACTATTCTTCCACGTGTAAATACATAACATGTTTGTAATTTAGCTTTATGTGGGTCAGATAGATAACCTGCATCTGCATATCCCACTAAAGCAAATCTCGACTTTTGAAAATCCCAAATCAATGATACCCTTTAAGTAACGAAAAATATGTTTAAAACCATTCCAATATCTTTGAGTTGGTGCAGAGCTATATCTTGCAAGGAGATTTACAAAAAAAAAACTATGCCGGGTCGAGTGCAATTTGCAAGATAAGTTAATGTTTCAATTTCACTAAGATATGGTACTTTAGGACCAAGAACTTTTTCTCCATCTTCAAGTAAACGAAATGGATATTTTTCACATCAAGTAATCGAACAACTATAGGTGATGCCAATGGATGTGCATTATCTATGTAAAAACGTTTTAAAACTTTTTCTGTATACGTAGATTGGTGAACAAATAATCCATCTGCGAAATGTTCAATTTGCAATCCAAGATAAAATTTGATTTCTTCCAAATCCTTCATCTCAAATTCATTTTTCAAATAATCAACAGTTTTGTTGAGCTCTTCAGGAGTTCCGATTTAATTTAAATTATCAACATAAACTGCTACAATTGCAAATCTACTATTTGTTTTCTTTATGAAAACACATGGGCAGAAATCGTCATTTTTATAACCCTCATTTAACAAATATTCGCTACGACGATTATACCACATGCGTCCGAATTGTTTTAATCCATATAATGATCTTTGCAATTTAATTGAAAACATGGTTCTTGGCCATGTATCGTTTGTTCCTGACACCTTAAGTCCTTTAGGGACTTTCATATATATGTCACTATCAAGTGAACCATACAAATATGCAGTTACTACATCCACAAACCGCATATCAAGCTTTTATGACATAGTCAAACTAATTTATAATTTGAAAGCGATGGTATTCATTACGGGGGAATATGTTTCTTCATAATCAATTCCTGGTCTTTGTGATAAATCTTGAGCTACTAGTCGGGCTTTGTACCTTGTAATTTCATTATTTTCATTTTTCTTTCGTACCAAAACTCATTTGTATTCAACAGGATTACATTTGTAAGTGTTCAAATTACAGGACCAAATACTTTTCGTTTCTCCAAAGAATTCAATTCCGCCTGTCTGGGTTCTTTCTATTTTGGCCAATCATTTCTATTTTGATAGTCTTTAACCGACTGTGGTTTAGGATACTCATTTTGCATAATATCAAGAGTCACGTTAAAGACAAAAATATTGTATATAACAACATTATTTTGTTCCCATAATTTATAAGATTTTGTTCCCATAATTTATAAGATAACATATAATTTATTGAAATCTCATTATTTTTGGACACTTGTGGTTCTTTAGGAACCATATTTTCAACATTTGATTGATCAATCTTTTCTATTGTGACTTCTTCCGAAGTTTTTGGTTGATTTTTCTCATGTACTTTTCTTTTTGGAGGTACACAGTCTTTTGAACCAACTGGTCGACCACGCTTCTGGCATATTTGAGATTCATTTGCTACAATAGATTGTCCTACAGGAACATCAATTTTTGTTGGAATATTTTTTACTGGAACATATGACTTTGTCAATTTTCTTATGTCAACAAATACATTAGGTAATTGATTTGCAACTCTTTTCAAATAAATGATTTTTTCAACATCTTGCTCACATTGGTTGCTGCGGGGATCAAAATGAGATAGAGTTGCTTCATTCCAAGTAATTTTACCTTGTTTTTCAGGATATAGTTTTTCCACTCCCAAAGTTGAGAAAGTCATTTCATCAAAATGACAATCTGCAAAACGCGCAGTAAATAAGTCACCCGTTAAAGACTCAAGATACCTAATAATTGATGGTGAATCAAAACCCACATAAATTCCAAGTCTTCGTTGAGGACCCATTTTAGTACGTTGCGGGGGTGAAATAGGGACTTGGACAGCACCATCGAAGACTCGTAAGTGAAAAATATCAGGTTCAAAACCAAATGTCAGTTGCAAAGGTGAATATTGATAATAGACAGTTGGTTTAATACGAACCAATGATGCAGCACGTAACATGGCATGACCCCAAACAGAATTTAGGAGTTTTGTTTTCATAAGTAATGGTCTAGCAATAAGTTGTAGGCGTTTAATAAACGATTCTGCCAAACCATTTTATGTATGGACATGTGCAACTGAATGTTCAATTACAATCCCGATTGGCATACAATAATCATCGAATGCTTGTGATCTACATTCACCAGCATTGTTAAGGCGAATAGTTTTGATTGAGTAATCGAAAAATTTTGCTCGTAATTTTATAATTTGAGCAGGTAGTCTAGCAAATGCTATGTTCCCAGTGAAAAGTAGACAAACATGTGACCATCTAGTAAAATAATCAATTAATAATATAAAATAACGAAATGGTCAAAATAGTGGGTGTATTGACCCACATATATCTCCATGAATTTTTTCCAAGAAAGTTGGATATTCAATATTGACCTTTGTAGTTGAAGGTTTAATGACTAACTTGCCTTGCAAACAAGCTACACATGGATAATCATTAGGTAAAAGAATCTTCTGGTTCTTTAAAGGATGTCCATGTGAATTGTTTATTATTCGACACATCATTATACATCCTGGATGTCCAAGTCAATTATGCCAAAGAATAAAGTTTTTTGATCAACGAACTTCTGGTTCATGACAATTATTTGATTCAACCATTTTTATAAATGCATAATACATGTCAGATGGGAGTGTATAAAATTTTTCTTTTATCTGCTTCTGATCAAATACAAAAGAGGTTATGCAAAGATATTCAATACTATTTTCTCACATAGTCTCAATATGATATTCATTGCAGCGAATATATTTAAAACTAAGCAAATTTCTTTTAAATTTGCTATAATAAAGTACATCGTCAATATATAATTTTGTATTATTTGTTAAGATAATAAAAGCTCTTCCCGAGCCTTCAATGATATTCGATGCACCTGATATTGTATTGACATTATTTTCTTTTAATATTAAGTCCAAGAAATATTTTTATCTTGAAGAATAGTATGTGTAGCTGTACTATCAATCAAGCAAGTGTTTTGACAATCCATCATGAATCTATCAATATAACGAAATAGATATAATTAAAAAAAACTTGAATTTAAATTTAAAATGATAACATAATGAATATTGTGAAATTAACGATTATAATCAAGCTCAAAATTTTTGCAAAAAGTAAAAACATATTTCAAACTAAATTTCCAAAATAAAGGGAAACACTAGAAACATTTAAAAAAAAAACTAATATATATCTTCCATCACATCACCCCCAATTAAATTATCAATAGTTCCATTTGGATCAGCAAAAAAATCAGAGATATCTAAATGAGTCACATCAATTTTACAATTATAGTTAGCAAAATTTGTCTCCACTTTTTCCTTTCACTTGATTGATTTTTGATAGAGATCTACAAGATGTTTTACAGTATGACAGGTACATGTCCAATGCTCTTTCATTCCACATCTAAAGCAACTTTTTTCGTGTACCCTTTTAGGTGTACTACTTTCGTTTACTTTGTACCTTTTGAAATTGTTGACTTGTTGTTATAACTCTGTTGATTATTTCATCCATGTCCAAACTCTATGTCCACGTCTACGTTTTGATATTGCATTTGCTTCAGGCAATACAATACCATTTGTTTCACGCAATGGTACAGAACTAGCTGGACGTAACCCATGGTTTTTCATTAGCAGTTCATTATTCTGTTCAGTAACAAGCAGGCAAGATAAAAGTTCTGAGTACTTTTTGAAACCACGCTCGCGATATTGTTGTTGCAGGAGCACATTCAAAGCGTGAAAGGTGGAAATTATTTTTTCCAACATGTCTTCATCAGTGATTTTTTTCACACAATGTCAATTTTGAACATATTCTGAACAATTAAGAATTGTACTTACTAACAGTTTTGAAATCTTGCAAACGAATGTGCATTCACTCATAGCGAGCTTTGAGAAGGACTATAGTCCTCTGATGATCAAATCTCTCAGTTAATTTTTTCCAAAGAACCTGTGGATCATTTTCAGTGAGATTTTCAATTTTCAACCTATCGTGAAGATGATGACGAAGGAAGATAAGTGCTTTTACACGATCCTGTAGGGATTCTTTGTTTTCTTCTTTTATTGTCTCTCCCAAACCTTTTAAGACAAGATGGACATCATCATCGAGTACCCATGATAGATAATTTTTGCCAGATATATCAAGTGCATCAAACTTGAGTTTCGTGATATTTTCCATTTGATTAACTACACAATAAATAAAATATAATTAGTTTTGGAGAATGTGATTAAACATCATATAATGATTAATCAAGTAGCCAATAACATAAGTTACTTGTTTTCCTTTAGGGATAAACACTAAAATAATATTTTCTTCAAAACATATGCTACTTTAGGAGTACGTTGTATTTTATTATTATTTCTTCAAGATCAGTACGTCAATATTCTTCTGAAATATTGAAAAATATAATTTATACTCTTCAGTAATAGATAATATTCTTCAAGAATATTAATTATAATATTGTGCTACTTTAGGAGCATCAACAAACTATTTATAATAGATAGATATTCAATTAATATTCTTCTAGAATATTAATTATAATGTTGTGTTACTTCAAGAGCAACAACATGATAGAATATTAATTTAAAATTTATGATAGAACAACACAAATATATAATCAAGTTAAAGAATTTTAATTATCATGCAAATAAAAATAGTTACCAAATAGATTGGATATGAATTTATATTTTAAATTAATTATCAAACATGTATAAAAAAATCTTGAAAAGATGTGCTTTATAGTTATTCTTCACCATAAACATATATTTTACATCCATAAAAAAAATTAAAGAAAGAATTACATAAATTAATACATCTAATGCTACACGTATACATGAATTAAAACAGGGTGTACAATTTTTTTCACCTCAAATTGACCTAAATTGACACGAGTTCAAATTCAAGAATTGAAAAGATGTAGTAGTGCTGAATAAAACCATGGATTAAAGATGAATTCATAAGCATGTAATGATTGCCATGACATAAGTATCTAATGAATGCTACTTCATGAAATTGGTTATCACATAATAAATATGTAAGATCAAAAGGTAGAAATCAATGAATTGTAGTGGACAAAGCAGCCTCCAAATTTTGATTGGTACCATGAAAAAAAATGGACGTGAACTGGATGAAGTTGAATTAATGCATACGTATAGATAGAATTCACATGTTGCCAAATTAATTTTGGTACACGTGATTATGTTTATAAAAATTATTACTTTCTAATTAATTTACTTTGATTTTGAGAGAATCGTGCTGATAACGTGTTATAAAACTAAAGGAAAGAGAGAAAATAAGAGAAAAAATAAAGAGTTAAAACTCAATTGTGTATTACAATGAAGCAATGCCCTATATTTATAGGGTCCAAAATAAGAGTTACAATTGAAATAAAATAGATCTTCTAAATTAGATAAAACTTATTCATGTATCATAATAACACTAAATAATCATCAATAATTATCTCATTATTTTACAACAAATGGTATATTTTTCTGTCTTGCAATTTTAGTCCCAATGTCACTTTGGAAGTGGTATAGTAAAAGTAGCTAGTGAACGTATTTGTAAAATTATCTTCAAGTTAGTGAATTGTAGATTGGTATAAAATATATAATTAATACTTATCTCACCAAAAGTAGATTTACTAACAACTATAAAGATAGAATTTGGATAAGAATTACTTTCAAATAATTGAATTAGAATTAAAATAAAACAAAAACGGAAATGATTAATATCTATCTTGCGGAGAAATTGAATTGGTTTATAAATTATGTAAAATTCTATTTATCCCGTTTTCTTTCAATTGGGTATATCTTAATATGTTCTTATAAAAAATAACTTTTTCTCGAGTCGGAGATTTCTAATTAATTAGGATCTACAAAAAGAGTCGAATATTGATATACTTATCTTTGCTATATCAAAATCTATTATTTGACCCAACTATAGGTTTACTAGCTTGTATAATATCGGAGTAGATTCTTTTTGTTTTATTTTCAAATGTTTTGTTACTCGCGACATTTTGTGGGACTTTTGTAATCATTTTCAAATGTTTGTTTGTGTAGTTAATCAACCACATTACGCAGAATATTTAAGACATTAATGTGTATACAAAGAAGTTGGGTCTAGAAGCATTTTGATTTATATATTGTCATTGTAACACGTAAGTCGTAACCATAAGTTCGTTAGCTTTATTAATACTTGTATAGTATCAGGGTAGATTCTTTTTGTTCCATTTTAAAATTTTTGTTCGTGTAGTTACTCGCAACATTTTGTGGGATACTGTGTTATTTTTCCCCTTTTTTACATTATTTGAGCGTTTACAAGATATTCTCTAACTACGTGATGATTTCTATTTTAGAAAGTCAACACCTAAAAATAAATTTAAAAAAACACTTTCAATATTTTAAAATAGAAACTCACTCCCTATTCTTATTTTATAATTATTTCATTTAAAAAATATAGATTTCGATAATCCACTACTTAAATTATCACAGTCATATTTGAATTGATCAATTATTGACATATAGAAAATAAATATTAAATAACAGATTAGGAGAAATCAATAAGGGCGTATGTGAAAGTGATTTTTTTATGTGAATAAAAAATAGAAAAAAATATGGATAATGTGAAAAATAATTTATTTAGAATGTGCAAATAAAGTGAGTACTGTGGAAAAATGATTTGACAATAATCACTTTCAAATAGGAGCTAAATTTATTGAAAAATACAAATGAATAGTAAAAATAGAGAGCATTGTTGAAGTTCGAAAAAAAACTACTTTCTAAATTTATAGACGATCTCTATTACACATCACATACTCTTT
>NW_019245140.1:0-1516 GCF_002742605.1 Olea europaea var. sylvestris | reverse complement strand
GTGAGGGAGAGGAGTTCGCCGACGGTGGTGAATTTGGTCACAGAGAGGACCGACTTTCAGGGATTTAGGGATTTCGTTTCCTCATCCTTTCTTTCACGGCATTTTGGGTTGCCGCAGGTGGTCACTTTCGTCACAGCAATGAGTGAGTTTTAGAGATTTAGGGATTTCGTTTTTCCTTCCTTCAGGGCATATTGGGTTCGTCGACGGTCGTCTATTTCGCGAGAAAGAGAGCTGAATTTTAGGGATTTAGTTTTCTCTTCCTTTCCTTCACGGAATTTTTCTTCTTCGAATGGGGTGGGAGGGGGAATTGGAGCTTGCATTTTCGTTTTTGCTCTGCATATTTTTCTCGAATAATTCAATTTTCTCTAACAATCTTTCATAATTTTGTACAATTTGTTTGATTGGTCAAATCAAAATTTCATTAGGATATGTTGGATATTTAAATTTAGCTTTAAGGCCAAATATGTCTAAAATTGTCTAAAATTGATATTCTTGCAATGTAAAAAAAAAAGTGACATTTTTGTAAATACAAAGGCAAAAGTGAACTATTTAGATAATTTCCTCTTTCTCATTAGTTTTAATTAAGGTCTAATAAAAAATTAATTTTTACCTAAATCAAATTGACTTATCAAACATGTCACATACTGAAGTGTTTATAAAGAAAAGAAAATAAACTTTCTCCAGGGGAAGTTTGCATGACTGCCTTCAAGGAAGGTTTGTTTCTCCAAAAATAAAAAAATAAAAATGAAATAAATAATTTACCAAGGTTGAATGGATTTAGAAATTTGTTAGTTGCTAATAACAGAGAGAAAACTTTCGATTGGCTTATCACTTGCTTTGCTTGCACCTCCGTTGATTCACATTGGCACAATAAAATTATGATGTACCAAACTGCTTGAAACACACGAAAATTATTAAAACAAGCTAAAATCAATCATCATAATATTATTCCATTGACTTTGAAAAATTGGGTGGAAGCAGTAAAAGATACGCTACGCTGGCCAATAGAAAATACAGACAGAGATGGCTTCTTTGAACACACTGCCTGCCTTTGTTTCTCTCAAATATGAATACAAACTCCTGACCTTTTCTCATATGTACATTCAACAAACTCACATCACCATGAAAATAAGTTATCGACACATCATCATAAATATAAGTTATTCACATATGTCAAAAAATAACTTTCTTTTACCATATTTGCTAACCATCAGTATTCCCATCCCCGCCGGAGGGCGGCCTCTCCTTTGAAACCACCCCATTTTAGGTCGTCTAATTCAAAACCCATATTCCCCAAGATAATGAATCTTTCTTTACCACCTTATTTAACCTTGCATTTGATGTTGGGTAAAATCCTGTAGGCAGTTGGTTTCTGTGTTATTCAATGCACCAGACCCGATTTCAACTTAAATCTTCCAACATTACACATAAATAGAGGGGAGGGGATGGGTGGGAGAGGGGGTCATAAAATGGTATTTATAATTCAGAAGAAATGTTCATTGAATCATCACTTACC
>NW_019245139.1:0-1516 GCF_002742605.1 Olea europaea var. sylvestris | reverse complement strand
AAAATCTGATTAAAATTTAAACTGTCGAACAAGGTAATGTCACGTGGTAAAGTGTACACTAATGTGTACACCATAGTGTACATGTAGCAAGGTTCTTACCGATTGAACTTTGTTATTTGTATACTAATTTTTGACACATTGCTTGACACTTGAATTGTTGTCAAGTGTCAATTGGATGGGAAAACTGTATGAAATTTAAACCGTCCAAGAGGGTAATGTCACGTGGCAAAGTGTAAACTAAGGTGTACACCATAGTGTACATGTGACAAGGTCTATACCGATTGAACTTTGCTATTTTTACACTAATTTTCAACACGTTTGAAACTTGCATTCTTACCAAGTGTCAATTCGATGGGAAGACTGTTTAAAACTTAAACTATCCAATAGTTTCATTCACGTGGCAAAGTGTAAACTAATGTGCACACCATAGTGTACATGTGGCAAGGTCCTTACCTATTGAACTTTGTTATTTGTACAACGATTTTGGACACATTGTTTGACACTTGCATTGTTGTCAGGTGACAATTGGATGGGAAAGTTTTTTGAAATGTAGATTGTCCAATAGAGCAATGTCACGTGGCAAAGTGTAAACTAAAGTGTACACTGTGTCGTACAAGTAGAAAGGTCCTTGCCAATTGAACTTTGCTATTTGTACACTGATTTTCGATAGGTTGTTTGAAAACTATTTGAAATTTATACTGTCCAATAGGGTAATGTCACGTGGTAGAGTGTAAAGTAAAGTGTACACCATAGTGTACATGTAGCAAGGTTCTTACCGATTGAACTTTGCAATTTGTAGACCAATTTTTTACACGTTGTTTGACAGTAGCATTGTTGTCAAGTGTCAATTGGATGAGAAAACTGTTTGAAATTCATACTATCTAACATGGTAATGTCACGTGGAAAAGTGTAAACTAAAATGCACACCATAGCGTGTATGTAGCAAGGTCCTTACCGATTGAACATTGTTATTTGTACACTAATTTTCGACTCGTTGTTTGAGACTTGCATTATTGTCAAGTTTCAATTGGATGGAAAAATTGTTGGAAATTTAAACTATGCAATAGAGTAATGTCATGTGGCAAAGTGTAAACTAAAGTGTGCACCATAGTGTACATGTAGCAAGGTTCTTACCGATTTGTACACTGATTTTTGACACGTTATTCAACACTTGTATTGTTGTCTTCATGTCAATTGGATGGAAAAACTATTTGAAATTTAAACTGTCCAACAGGGAAATGTCACGTGGTAAAGGGTAAACTAAAGTTTACATCATAGTGTACATGTAGCATGGTTCATACTGATTGAACTTTGCTATTGTACACTGATTTTTGACACGTTGTTTGACACTTGCATTGTTGTCAAGTGTCAATTCGAATGGAAAAAAATTTTAAATTTAAACTATCCAACAGAGTAATTTCATGTGACAAAGTGTAAAGTGTACACCATAGTGCACATGTTGCAAGGTTCTTACCGATTGAACTTTGCTATTTGTACACCAATTTTTTACACATTG
>NW_019245138.1:0-1516 GCF_002742605.1 Olea europaea var. sylvestris | reverse complement strand
GCTACATGGATTTTATAGAAAGCAAACGAGAAGATGACAATACAAAAAAAAAAAAAACAAAAAAAGAAGCAGAAAATAAGTGAATAAAATACACAATAACACGAAGAAAGCCCCTGGACATTTGGTTGGTTAAACTACGTCTTTGATGCAAGGCAAATAGCTTAGTTTAGTCCTAAGGGTTGAAGCAATCAAAATATGAGAGCCTATAGTTATTTAAACTCCTATCCAAGCTAATAGAAGGAAATGACTGCAGTTATTTAAACTCCTAACTTTAGAACACACCCAGGGATAATTGAGTAAAAATAATAAGTTTGGAAGGTGTGTATCTTTCGAGCGAAGATAAGATATATTTGACCACTATAGGCCACGAGTAAACCAAACATGAGCTTGACATTTTGACATAAGTTCACACACATACGTCGAGTTATACATTTACAGGTGAAGGTTGATTTTGTTTTCGCACTGTTGAAACTGTTTTTTATGTTGATTGCTGAATTCTAATCCTGAGACACAGCAAGTTGTCAAGTCATGTCTTATGTAGAGTTAAGTCACTATCTTATTTAAGGACAAGCAGTAGTTCAAGTTTGGGGGGTTTGATAGGTGCGTTTTACACACTTGGTCCAAAAAAATGACCAATTGTTGATCAAAACATTTAGATTATGGCTTAATTCTGTATAATTTTATTTTGTAGGACTATATTGATGGATATGGCGGAATTCAAGAGAAAAGAAAAGAAAAGAAAAAGGGGAAATTCAAAGTATGATGACTAAATTGAAACATTTCAACAATTGATTTGGACCACAAAATGAAGATTAAAGGTGTTGCGAGTTCAATTGGATGCAATTAAAAGTCAAAGGATTGAAAATGCAAGAGAAATGACTTGAAAGAATCAAGAATCAAATTCGAGGGCTAAAATGCAACATTCGGGTGTTTTTTTAATTGAGTAACAACCCAATTGTTTAGAGTGGGTGACTGACCAACGTTAAAGAACAATTATCGAGGAGAAAACTTTGAACTAGGCGACTGCTCAAGCCAATCGTGGTGAAAAATTTCTGATTTTCTATCTAACTGAAATTCTGATGGAAACAAATCTTTGGAAATATTTTAGAATCCTAAGGACGTCCCTAAAGGGAGAGAACGCATTGGGAAGGAGAAAAACACATATTGGAGGGAATTTGGAGCCACAACAACGAAGAAAAACACAAAAACCGACGAGATTTCACACAATTAATTAACTGAGCGATGTTATTTCTTCAAGTTATTATATATTTTGTAATTTTCTCCATACTAGGCTGTAAATTCTTGTACTAGGAGATCAATGAACCTTGTAATGTGATTTTTTTATTCTTTTTAATATTTTTGACATTAAAACACGTATTGGATATTTTGAATTGTTTATATAAATTTAAGTTCTTCCATAATTGTTGGACCCGTAATTGTGCGAATATGGAGATCTATTTCTTGCATTCAAGAGAAGGAGAATAGGTTCGACAATGTATAAATCATTGTAAAGTCC
>NW_019245137.1:0-1516 GCF_002742605.1 Olea europaea var. sylvestris | reverse complement strand
CTCGATTTTTATTTCCGATCAATCTGTCAAATTTTAGCGGATTCCGACACCGTCGCGAAAAATGACGAAATTGCCCCCGGCGCAATTTTTGTTCCCGTTCAATCAGTCAAATTCTAGCCGATTCCGACACCGTCGCGAAAAATGACGAAATCCCCCCGACGCGATTTTTGTTTCCGATCAATCAGTCAAATTTTAGCCGACTCCGACGCCGTCGCGAAAAATGACGAAATTGCCCCCGGCGCAATTTTTGTTCCCGTTCAATCAGTCAAATTCTAGCCGATTCCGACACCGTCGCGAAAAATGACGAAATTGCTCCCAGCGCGATTTTTGTTTCCGATCAATCAGTCAAATTTTAGCCGACTCCGACGCCGTCGCGAAAAATGACGAAATTGCCCCCGGCGCAATTTTTGTTCCCGTTCAATCAGTCAAATTCTAGCCGATTCCGACACCGTCGCGAAAAATGACGAAATTGCTCCCAGCGCGATTTTTGTTTCCGATCAATCAGTCAAATTTTAGCCGACTCCGACGCCGTCGCGAAAAATGACGAAATTGCCCCCGGCGCAATTTTTGTTCCCGTTCAATCAGTCAAATTCTAGCCGATTCCGACACCGTCGCGAAAAATGACGAAATGGCCCCCGGAGCGATTTTTGTTTCCGATCAATCAGTCAAATTTTAGCCGATTCCGACACAGTCGCGAAATATGACGAAATTGCCCGCGGCTCGATTTTTGTTTCCGATCAATCAGTCAACTTTTAGCCGATTCCGACACCGTCGGTAAAATGACGATGTTGCCGCCGACGCGATTTTTGTTTCCAATCAATCAGTCAAGTTTTAGCAGATTCCGACACCGTCGCGAAAAATGACGAAATTGCCCCCGGCGCTATTTTTGTTTCCGATCAATCAGTCAAATTTTAGCCGATTCCGACACCGTCGTGAAATATGACGAAATTGCCCCTGGCGCTATTTTTGTTTCCGATCAATAAGTCAAATTTTTGCGGTTTCCGACACCGTCCCGAAAAATGACGAAATTGCCCCCGGCTCGATTTTTGTTTCCGATCAATCTGTCAAATTTTAGTGGATTCCGAAACCGTCGCGAAAAGTGACGAAATTGCCCCCGGTAAGATTTTTGTTTCCGATCAATCAGTCAAATTTTAGTCGATTCCGACACCGTCGCGAAAAATGACGAAATTGCCCACGGCGCGATTTTTGTTTCCGATCAATCAGTCAAATTTTAGCCGATTCCGACACTGAATTACGAAATTGCCCCCGGCGCGATTTTTGTTTCCGATCAATCAGTCAAATTTTAGCCGACTCCGACACCGTCGCGAAAAATGACGAAATTGCCCCCGGCGCGATATTTGTTTCCGATGACTCAGTCAAATTTTAGCGGATTCCAACACCGTCGCGAAAAATGACGAAATTGCCCCCGGCGAGATTTTTGTTTCCGATCAATCAGTCAAATTTTTGCCGATTCTGACACAGTCGCGAAATATGACGAAATTGCCCCCGGCGCGAT
>NW_019245136.1:0-1516 GCF_002742605.1 Olea europaea var. sylvestris | reverse complement strand
CACTTTTCGTTGACTCGATTCCAATCGAATTAGACTAGCAAATCGCCAAAAACGAACAAAGCTGAAGTTATCATGGAATCAAAGGCCACTTTTCACTTGCTCGATTCCAATCGAATTAGACTAGCTATTCGCCAAAAACGAACAAGCCCGAAGTTTTCATGAAATCAAAAACCACATTTTATTGGCTCGATTCCAATCGAATTAGACTAGCAATTCGCCAAAAACGAACAAATTCGAAGTTATCATGAAATCCAAAACCACTTTTCATTGGCTCGATTCCAATCGAATTAGCCTAGCTATTCGCCAAAAAAGAATGAACCCGAAGTCATCATGAAATCAAAAACCACATTTTATTGGCTCGATTCCAATCGAATTAGACTAGCAATTCGCCAAAAACGAACAAATTCGAAGTTATCATGAAATCCAAAACCACTTTTCATTGGCTCGATTCCAATCGAATTAGACTAGCTATTCGCCAAAAATGAACAAACCCGAAGTTATCATGAAATCGAAAACCACGTTTCATTGGCTCGATTGTAATCGAATTAGACTAGCAATTCGCTAAAAAGGAACAAACCCGAATTTTTCATGAAATCGAAATCCACTTTTCATTGGCTGAATTCCAATCGAATTTGACTAGCAATTCGTCAAAAACGAACTAACCCGAAGTCATCATGAAATCAAAAGCCGCTTTTCACTAGCTCGATTCCAATCGAATTAGACTAGCAATTCGCTAAAAATGTTCAAACCCGAAGTTATTTGTTATAATGAAATCAAAAACCACATTTCATTGACTCGATTCCCATGGAATTAGACTAGCAATTCGCCAAAAACGAACAAACCCGAAGTTATCAAGAAATCAAAAGCTAGCTTTCACAGACTCAATTCCAATCGAATTAGACTAGCAATTCATCAAAAATGAACAAACCCGAAGTTATCATGAAATCAAAAGGCACTTTTACTGGCTCGATTCCAATCGAATTTGACTAGCAATTCGCCAAAAAGAAACAAACCCGAAGTTATCATGAAATCAAAAGCCACTTTTCACTTGCTCGATTCCAATCGAATTAGACTAATTATTCGCGAAAATCGAACGACCCAAACTTATCATGAAATCAAAAACCACATTTCATTGGCTCGATTCCAAACGAATTAGACTAGCAATTTGCCAAAAAAGAACAAACTTGAAGTTATCATGAAATCCAAAACCACATTTCTTTGGCTCGATTCCAATCGAATTAAACTAGCTATTCACCAAAAATGAACAGACGCGAATTTATCATGAAATCGAAAGCCACGTTTCATCGCCTCGATACCAATCGGATTAGACTAGCTATTCGCTAAAAACAAACAATCACGAAGTTATCTAGAAATCGAAATCCACATTTCATTGGCTCGATTCCAATCGAATTAGACTAGCAATTCGTCAAAAGTGAACAAACCTAAAGTTATCACGAAATAAAAAGCCACTCTTCACTAGCTCGATTTAAATCGAATTAGACTCACAATTCGCTAA
>NW_019245135.1:0-1516 GCF_002742605.1 Olea europaea var. sylvestris | reverse complement strand
CAGGTTCGGTTCCTCAACCACCTCGACTTCCTCTTCGCCATTCAGCATCAAAGCCTCGCAGGTTCGGTTCCTCAACCACCTCGACTTCTCTCTTCGCCATTCAGCATCAAAGCCTCGCAGGTTCGGTTCCTCAACCACCTCGGCTTCCTCTTCACCGCCTAGCAGGTTCGGTTCCTCAACCACCTCGGCTTCCTCTTCAAAGCCTCGCAGGTTCGATTCCTCAACCACCTCGGCTTCCTTTTCAACGCCTCGCAGGTTCGGTTCCTCAAACCACCTCTGCTTCTCTTCACCACTCAGCATCAAAACCTCGCGGTTCGGCTCTCACCCACCTCGGCTCATCTTCAGAGTTCAACCACCTCGGCTCATCTTCAGATTTCAAACACCTCGCCTACTTCATCGCTCACCCACAGCGACACTTCTCAAACTCCAACCATGATATAAATATCTATACTTGGACTTCGGGGACTATTATTCGGGGTTAAAAAATTCTTTCAATTTTTACTCCATTAAAGTCCACGCATAACATAAATGAATATACTTGAACTTGGGGGACTATTGTTGCGTGTTGTCACACCTGGCCAACCTACCTGGGACAATGGCCCACTCATGACGACCCACATGGCATTCCTACCGAGGTGGCACACAATGCCGAGGTGGGCTACATCCGAACTGCTTGAGCCGAAGTCCATCTGCCGAGGCTCCTCTTGTCCGAGGCCCGTTGACCGAGGCCTACGAACCGAAGCCAGGCTCTGCTGTAACCTGTTGAGAGCAGCTGAGGCCCTCAAGTGGAAGTATCATGACAAATGGCCGAAGCCCCCAAGCTGATGCGCGAGCCTCTGAACCACAAGGAAACATCCTCCACAGTCACTTCTCCCAAGAGATCACCTGCACAGATCTTATTCGAATGACTAATGGAACGTTTGTCACAAGCATAAAGGTCAAGTCTTGTCACTAGCATGGAAGCCTTGCACAAGCAATAAATGCGCCGTAAGCTAGCAAGTCAAGCCCCATATCTAGGAAAAGATGTTTGGACTAAAGAGATAAGGCCACGTGCCACTTCATCCAAGGGCTCCCATTTCATATGCATTACTATAAATACTTCCATTGTGTAATATCAAAGGGCGAATGCAAGAATCAATACTAAAAACTACATTTTACTCAACTCTCTCCCATTTACTAGCAATACACAAATCGAGTTTATACATTTTTGCGTATACATCTACGAGCACCGGTTGGTAATTATTGTACAATCGGATTACGAACAACCCGTCGGATCCCGAACGTTACCGTCCCGCGTCGTTGGGCTACTCCCACGCCCCTTTGAACCGCTCATTTAGACCGTCCACGTGTCTTAGCGTGTTGGACATTCGCCCACGCAAGCGCGGGTGGGACCGGCATTTGTTGGCACACTTTTTGGGGTCAACATTAAACATGTCCATGTGTAGGATTTAATTTTATAGTATGATCATGTAATATTTCCACTTTATCCGCCATATGGATTACCTAAATCCTATAT
>NW_019245134.1:0-1516 GCF_002742605.1 Olea europaea var. sylvestris | reverse complement strand
GGAATTAGGCTATAATCCCGTGATCCCGGGTCTGTGCCCTGAGACCAATTTCACGGACCGTTTCCAATCAACCTGCCAAATTTTGGCCTGTTGCAACACCGTCATGACAAATGACAAAATTTCCCCTGGTACGGTTTTTTTTGTTAATTTTCTGTTCAACACTTCTTCAACCTGACATAATTAATATAGAAATTAATTATTCGGAGGCCCAAACGAAGGAATTTGGCTAAAATTCCGTGATCTCGGGTTCGTGCCTCGAGTCCAATTTCGCGGGCCATTTCCAATCAACTTGTCAAATTTCGGCCCATTCTGACACCGTCAAGACAAACGACAAAATTGTCCCTGGCGCGATTTTTCTTTTTTAATTTTCTGTCGAGCACTTCTTCAACCTAACATAATTAATACGGAAATTAATTATTCGGAGGCCCAAACGAAGGAATTTGGCTAAAATCCCGTGATCCCGGGTCTGTACCCCTAGTCCAATTTCGCGGGTCGTTTCCAATCAACCTACCAAATTTTGGCCCATTTCGACACCGTCGCAACAAATGACAAAATTGCCGATAGTACGGTTTTTCTTTATTAATTTTCTGTCCAGCACTTCTTCAAACTGACATAGTTGATACGGAACTTAATTATTCGTAGGCCTAAACGAAGGAGTTTGGCTAAAATCCCGTGACCCCGGGTCTGTGCCCAGAGTCTAATTTCGTGGGCCATTTCCAATCAACCTGCCAAATTTCGGCCCATTCTGACACCGTCGCGACAAATGACAAAATTGCCCCTGGTGCTGTTTTTCTTTTTTAATTTTCGGTCTAGCACTACTTCAACCTGACATAATTAATACGGAAATTAATTATTCGGAGCCCCGAATGAAGGAATTTGGCTAAAATTTCGTGATCCCGGGTCTGTGCCCGGAGTCTAATTTCGCGGGCCGTTTCCAATCAACCAGCTAAATTTCGGCCCATTCCGACACCATCCCGACAAATGACAAAATTACCCATGGTGCGATTTTTTTTTTCTTAATTTTTGTCCAGCACTTCTTCAACCGGACAAAATGAATATGGAAATTAATTATTCCGATGCCCAAACGAAGGAATTTGGCTCGAATCCCGTGATCCCGAGTCTATGCCCCGAGTCCAAATTCGCGGGCCGTTCCCAATCAACCTGCCAAATTTCGGCCCATTCCGACACCGTCGCGACAAATGACAAAATTGCCACTGGTGCAGTTTTTCTATGTTAATTTTCTTTCAAGCACTTCTTCAACCTCACATAATTAATATGGAAATTAATTACTCGGAGGACCAAACGAAGGAATTTGGCTAAAATCCCGTGATCCCGGGTCTGTGCTCCGAGTCCAATTTTGCGGGTCGTTTCCAATCAACTCGCCAAATTTGGGCAGATTCTGACTCCGACGCTACAAATGACAAAATTGCCCGTTGTCCGATTTTTCTTTTTTAATTTTCTGTCCAGCACTTCTTCAACCTGACATAATTAATAAGAAAATTAATTATTCGGAGGC
>NW_019245133.1:0-1516 GCF_002742605.1 Olea europaea var. sylvestris | reverse complement strand
ATGGAATGTGATTAAAAGTTGATTAGGGGTTCAAATTAAGATTAGGGATGGAGGGCTCTACTTAATTAATTATATATACTCTTCACTTTGTCCCTCTTACTTATCCAAGTTCAAACCTCGTGGATTTGGATGTCATCTTTTGATGTAAAAGTCAATATTTTGTTTTACTTTTGAAATAAGATTTGGTTCAAAATTGGGTAACTGTATCACTAAAGTTGAAAACAGTTCCAACTCTTTGCCATATATTATTATATTGTAACCCATTCATATATATATATATATACACACACACACATATACATACATTTATATGTATGGAGATTGATGCTTGGCGTGCACAAATGTGCATCATAATTTGATTGTGGAATATTGTCCATATATATACATTACTAATCATTTTATTTTCTACGAACTCAAAGTATTTGGTTCTATCTCCAAATTTCAATTTATTGTTCAACCAAACTTCCCATGTATGACAGGCACATTGTATGGGGGGAAAAGTAACTTACAAGCTAAGGGATAATTTTGTGATGAAACGGAAATTGGGAATAATCTTTCTTGAACTAGAAAGGAGAATTATCATAAATATGCTTTTATCTTGTAAAGATTTACATTTTGATGAAATGATATTGCGAGAATAATTACAATCTAACACTAGTTTTCCTTGTAGAGTCAAAGATCAATTATATTAAATGACCCAAGAGTCCATTCAAGAATTTATATTAAAATCAAATTCACCATTCGTACATCACCTAGAGATTTATTGTGAAATAAAAAGTACATGTCAATTCCCACAAATATATTTCAAACTAGAGGTCGCAAAAAGGGCAAGTCGGCCTCAACGTCGGCAATGGCTGACTCAGGATTATGGTTCAGTAGGAACGAATAGTAATTACGTAAAAAAAAAAAATTTTAAATAAATCAGGAAAGAAACAAAAAAAAAATAAAAATAAAAATCTGAAAATTTGAATTTAAAACAGTTGCATTTGAAAATCCAATGGGGACGACGGCGCTCATTTGTCCCTTCATAGGTTCGCCCCTGATTTTAGGATTGGAAAACAACAAGGCCTAGATTGTCCTTCAAGTCCATTATCCCGATCGTCATTATTCTGCACCTAGTGAAAAGTGTAATTCTCCTTGGGGCTAGTTGTGGGCGAGAAATAATTCAAACCACACACCACAATTCGTATTCACGTGTTCTAATCATCTCAGCTACAGGTCCCATTCTATATTCATTGGACTTGATCTCAAGAATGCTTTCAAAAAACACAAAACATTTACTCTCTCTTCAATTATTTCGATTGAACTTAAGAAAATGCGAGAGTCTTTCTGTCTTATGAGGTATTTCTTAGGAGAATAAAGTTGGACCAATATAATGGTTACCTCTCCCCTATGAAAATTAGTGACAATGCACTGCATGCATCTCAAAAATGATTTGATCGTCTTTGGTTTCAACTTTCACCAACGGACCCCTACCCCATGCCATTCCACCTCATTACATGGATATTCTAATTAT
>NW_019245132.1:0-1517 GCF_002742605.1 Olea europaea var. sylvestris | reverse complement strand
AGTGAATAAAGCCTTATTACCACACATATGTCTAGAACATGCACTATCTAGGTACCACATGTCGTAGTTTTGGGCTTTCAATGAAACATGAACAACAAAACACTTTTCTTGACCGGAATGTCTAGCTAGATCACCCTTTTTGACCCAAACTTTCTTAGATGATAAAATACTCCTAGTAAGCTTAGTAAGCATCTCAGTCAAATGACTAATCTAATTAGACAGAAAGCTAACCTGATTAGGAATGTTCATATTTTTACGCTCGTCCCTAACCTATAGCATCTACGCCTAGTGTGTCCTAAGGCTCCACAGTGGTGACAGGTGGGAACGAACCTAGGCTTAAAGGTACGTGGCTGAGGGTATCTGGGTATGAAGTTCCTACGTGATTGATGACTCTGTTCCCTCGGTACATTCTTACCCTTATTTGAACTACTAACAGCATTAACTTTCTTAGAGGCAAAAACAAAAACAGTCTTTGAAGGTCCAGCAACATGTGTATTTCCCTCAACATATCCTAGACCCTTCCTATCTCCTGCAGGCTTATTCATTTCCAAAATATTGTCCAATTTCTTAGTCCCACTTACGAAGGTCTGAAGATGAGCATTAGATTTCACCAATTCACTAGTCAAAGTCTTAATTTTGTCTTCTAACTTCTCATTGACACACTTTAACTCACTGCCACTCTTAAGTGAATTCTGAAGATTACTAGCAAGTTTCTCATTTTCTCGCTCAAGTTCATCAACCTTTTTGAGTAGAGCTTTATTGACCTTTTTGATTTTAAGACTCTCCTTAAATAAAAGTTGATAAGCTTCTTGTATGTCTATGTCATCCTCTTCCTCATTACTAGAATTATCGTTTGGAAGTTCTTCATCAACCTTGTCACTATCCTTATCAGATTCACTCCTAATAGTTGATACAAATGCCATATAGTTTCCTTCGTCCTCACTACTAGAAGATTCCTGTCTATCACTGGTCCCAGATTTATTATCTGTAAGTGAGACAACTAAGGCCCTACCTTTCCCTTTTCTTTGGTTCTTCTTATAACTAGGGCATTCATTCCTATAGTGACCTATACCTTGACACTCATGGCATCTAACCAAACATGGTTTATCACTCGACCCTTTATTGTTAAACGTTTCAGTTTTTGCTTTTGTGAATCTGCTAGGAGCTCCACTCTTTTTATCTTGAGGCTTTCTCCTATTCTTGAGAACTTTTTGAAATTTTTTAACAAAGTACGCGATTTCCTCGTCCCTAAGTGACTCAGTATCAGAAGATTCATCTTCTTTGATGGATTTTAGGGCTATGGACTTTCCTTTCTTAGGTTGTGTAATAGTGAGTTCATAAGTTTGCAACGATCCTACCAGTTCTTCAATTTTAACTTCATCTAGGTCCTTACTTTCCTCAATTGCAGTGACTTTAGGCCTAAATCTCTCGGGGAGGGACCTAAGCACTTTTCTCACAATTTTAGACTCAGGAATTTTCTCACCTAGATTGAAGCTAGAGTTAACAATGTCATTCAA
>NW_019245131.1:0-1517 GCF_002742605.1 Olea europaea var. sylvestris | reverse complement strand
GGGGGGGGGGGGGGGGAGAGAGAGAGAGAGAGAGAGAGAGAGAGAGCAAAATTAGTATGTATAAAAATACATGCTGTACTAATTATGAGTACTATATGAATCTCTAGGAGTTTTTATCAACCTTGAACTGCACCATGTTTATGTATTGCAAAAAATCCTTTTATTTACCATGTAGAAACATGGTCTTTGTTGCTTCTATTCATTCTTTGGACTATTTCAAAATAGCTTTGGATAAGAAGGATGAAGAAGAAGCTGAAGAAGAAAGTGATGATGAGGACCTTGCTGATGGAGATGAGGATGAATCTGACTTGGATTTAGCATGGAAGATGCTAGATATTGCTAGGGCAATTGTTGAAAAGCACCCAGGAGATATGATGGAAAAGGTGGATATATTGTCAGCTTTAGCAGAGGTAGCTCTGGAAAGAGGTACCGTGTTTTTTGTTTGAGGATTAATTATGTCAATCTACCTAGAGAGATTTTATGGGCTTTCTTTTGTAATTTTAAGCATGCTCTGATTTTTCCAGAGGATGTCGAAACGTCACTTAGTGACTACTTGAAAGCATTGTCCATTTTGGAACGGCTAGTTGAACCAGACAGTCGACTTATAGCTGAACTGTATCCTTTGTAATTTTTAATGTCCCTTCATTGTTTGAGGTGTTAATCATTGGAATCTTGATGCTGGTCTGTTTTAGGTAGATACCCACGTTTTGAATAATTCTTCAATTTCTCCTCTCCACATGTTGCCATTGACTTCCATAACAGGCGAATACAGAAATTTTAGGATATGCTTGTGCTTGGAAATTGGTTCTAAACCTGAGGAAGCTATTCCGTATTGCCAAAAGGCTATTTCAGTTTGCAAGTCTCGTGTGCAGCGACTTATGAATGAGGTAAAAAACTTGTCAGCAGAAACACTGGCTGCTTCTGAATCAAGCCAAACTATTCAACTGTCTTCCAATACGTTGGGTGATTCTCTGGCGGACAAAGAAACAGAAATCGAAACACTTGCTGGTCTGTCTGGTGAGCTGGAAAAGAAGGTAACAGGACTAAATGACCCAAAAAGTATGACATGCCTAGATGTGACATAGCAATGACTCTCATTTTGTTGGTGTGCAGCTTGAAGATCTTCATCAGCTTGTCTCAAACCCAACGTCTATCCTCTCAGCTATCCTGGGAATGGTATCAGCAAAGGCGAGGGATGCTGAGAAAAATGCTCGTTCTATTGCTTCGGGCACCTCACGGACGGGCATTGCTAACATTGGTGGATCTATTGAGTCTTCAACCGTTTCTACTGCACAAACGGATGAGTCTGCTACAGTAACACATCTGGGAGTTGTGGGAAGAGGAGTCAAGCGAGTTGTGATGAACTCAGGCACGGAAGAGTCTAGCGCATCCAAGAAACCTTGTGTTGATCCATCACCAAACAATGGCGACGGCAGTGCCTCTTGAATAATTCTCCAAGTGAAAGTCTGCTTTAGGAAATTTCGCCATCGACTGATTAATATATTTCTCCAAGAGCT
>NW_019245130.1:77795-81298 GCF_002742605.1 Olea europaea var. sylvestris | reverse complement strand
TTACAATGTGAAAATCCCAAACCACTTGAAGATGAAAAGAAAGATAAGAAAATTGGGGAAGAAATGATTTTCAATATATATGATGAACAATGGATTTGGATTACTTGAACAAGCCTCAAGTTAATCTCCAAGAAAGAAAAATAGCTTTGAATTTATACCAAAGAAGAACAACCTCTTTCTTGTTAAATTCTCTCCAAGCCCTCTCTTCTATTTTCTCTCTAAAAAACCGGATTGTTAAATGAAGGGAAAAACAGTTATATATATAGCTTAAACTAGGCGCCCTCCCTTGGCGCCCACTCATGGCACCAAGGCACCCTCCCTTGCTTCTCCTTTTCTCACAGAGTGTTGGGCTGATAAATGAATAAAGGTACATAAGAGCTATGAACCAAATGAGGATGCTGATGGATGTGAGTCTGCTAAAGGGAATAAGATAAGAAATGAGAAATACAGGATAAATTAAAAGAACTACGACTTAAATACTTGAGACATGTTTTGGAAACACTAAAACAGGCTCTTGTTCATAAGAATAACGCTGTCTCATTTGAACAGGTTAGACGAAGGAGGGCACATCAAAACCTGTAGTTGCTCAGTAGATCTCATGTTCAACCAAACAAAATGGCCGAAAAAGATTCATTCAGCCAACCTCGCATTTGTTGAGAACAAAATTTAGTTTGTTATTATATAACTTAGCATCTTCTACGAATCATAATAATATATTACAGGAATTAAATCAAGCTCAAAAAAATATAAATAAAAAAATCACATACATGGTTTTGTTATAGACTAGTGGCAAGTCAAGCATGGTTCCACTGTGACAAGAGTCGATGATTGCATGAAGTATGACACCTTGCTTAAGTGGTCTAACAATGGCTTCATTTATATAATTGTCAACAATCATTCCTTCAGTTTTAAAATCAACGGGGCATATTGTTTCATCAAATCCATCTTTCTCATCCTCGTTAAAATCAGGTTGTCGTAAGCCATGCCCTGAATAGTAGAAAAACAAGGAGTCCCCAAATTGCAGGTCTCTTGTTAGCCATTTAAAACCATCTTCAATATTCTTCTTTGTTGGAGGCATATCAGAATCCTCTTCTGCATCATTCTCAAGCAAATACATTATATCTATAACAGAATATCTCACTGAGATGCATTTAACCTAGGTCGATGCATGCAATAGAATCTGTCTTTGGCTCCATCCTTGCAAGATTGGATCGAGGGTACAAGCAAGATAACCGATAAAATTAGTAGTTCACTTATTCATATCGAGTACCCACTGCGTATCATTTTAGCCTATTTACTTCACAATATAATTTCTGAAAAAGGTCACAGACCTGATCTTTTTGTGGCGAAACATATGACAAATTATGCTGTTACAACAACCAAATGAATTTTTGACATATATTTGTTGGGAGAATCCTATTATCATCATGAGAGCACTTCACCTAGACAAGAAGAAGACTTGACATACACAAGTTGAAGGAAACTAGGTCCATACAAAGCCAACTGTTGGAAAATACGGGTATTGGGTCGCCCATTAGGATGACCCGACCCGCAAGATTTTAAAAGGGTTAGGAGGGAATGTTTTGAATGGAATTTAAATCCATAGCTTCCCCAACTCCCAAGATAACTACTTGCAACCTTCATAGAGTTCTGACAAAAAAAGGGACAAAAGGATGGTGTGGAGAAATGGTGAAAATTCATATGGAAATTCACACCAAAATTAGAAAGTCCCTAGAACCATATTTTTGGCATAAAATGGCACTTAGATTGTGGATAATAATCCCCTTTCATTGGGATTGAGATTGGGATCATTGGAGTACTAGAAAATGCAAATTTTGATACTTGGATAGCAAGGTGATTCAACCACACAAAGATTTTGAAATTCATCATTTCAAATAAGTTTCTTGATCCAAAATTCATGTCAAAGTATGCTGCGAATTCCTACAACTAAAACTATGTAGCTCTACCAAGGGAACTTAACTCAATGGGCTAGGAAAATTACAACGGTGTTCCCTAATCTTCACAAATTAAGCACCCTGGGACTCAATCAGATATTCTAGCATCAACATCTAAAATCTTCATTTTTGTTGCACAAGTCGACCCTATTGAATTAAAACCGTTTCACACCTTTTTTGGGTGTATTTTAGTTAACCATCTCTAATCTACCCAAACCGGAAGCAAGAAGGAGGACCAAAAACAAACAAAATAGAAGGAAAATATGTTATGAACTTGCAAGCTTAATGAATATGTTAATCATGGGTCTACACAACTTTTACTGTAGAAAATGCAGAAAATAATGGATGATACCTGATAGAATGAGAATGCAATCACGTGGAAAATTGAATTGTTTAACAAGGAAATCTCTCATGCTATGCACATCATTGACAACTCCTCTGAGCCTGAACTTCTGCTTCTTGTAACTCACTCCACAGATAAATGCTCTCTTCGCTCCTGGAGGTCTCCCAGATAAATTAAGACATAATCGGCTGCTTCTTGGGGAAACTGTATATGGACTATCATTTCTTGAACTTCTCCTTCCAAATAAATGGCAGGTCCCTTTAGCTTCAGTAATGATCTTGTTTCGATCATGGCTCAAATGTTTGCTTTTTCCACGAAAACCTGTGTCTGTTTCTTGATCATTATCTGGTGCTACTGATGATCTTTCTAAGGACTCCTTGCATATTGAACCCATCAAATTAAGATTATAGTAAAATGAGGTTGTAGGTGTCTATAAACATATATTGTTCATATGTATTCACCTAGAGGTCAGATTTCCTCGTTCAGAAAATTTATCTATGACTTAGATTCTGTTTAGATTTCAACCAATCTTTTTATTTTCATCATGGGAAGAACCAGATGCCATCTTTATGCAACAAGTAAAGGACAAGCTTCCTTTAGTAGACGTTAGATTCTGGCCGGCGTGATCATGTAGTTTTTGTGCGAAGTACTTCCCCACCAAAGAAGGTGTGCCATAAGAACGGTTGGTTCCATTAGGTTTTTCTTGAACGGATCTAAGGATAAGACTCTAATACTACAAAGCGAAGGTTGGGGGCTCATATATTTGGAAGAATTGATCGAGGACATGTGCTCGATTGAGTATACTATATGAACTGTATGTGCAGAATTCCTTAAGAATTTAAATTCTAAAGAAATTCGAGCAGATCAACAGCAAACTAAGCTTTGTTTCATTAAATTTGGAATTGACTGTATGAATTATCTTTTCACTCTGTTATATCCATTGTTTGATCTAATAAAAAGCTAAAACACTAGATCCTTAGCAACTATCAAGTTAGTTATGGTCTACCCCTGCCTCTTTTTACATGTTCTACCAAGATAACCTCAATCAGTGTCACCACCACTTGGTGTATACACTCATTTCTTGTCTTGTCCATTTTATTACACATCCATGTAAGAAATTGAAAGGAACCAAAATTTACCAAATCCTTTCACCAAAATACGTAAATTCTCCATGTTGAATTCAAAGAGAAAAGTAAAAGCGGAAG
>NW_019245130.1:65455-77520 GCF_002742605.1 Olea europaea var. sylvestris | reverse complement strand
CTTTTCCCTTTCTTCATTTTTCTCTTTCATTTTCTTTTCTTTTTCTTGGTATTTTGGGATGCAATCTAGAACAAAAGGAGAATACATTAAGGAATGTGAAGAAATATTTGAGAAAGTCAAGGCCCAAGCTTCAAAAATGAGTTTTATCAATAATTATGTATTTTGTCAATTATTTTGACACATTTGTAATGCATTGTTATAAATATTATCCTCTTTATCATTTACACAACATGTGCTAAGTATTTTTGTTGGGATATATGATTGAAGTTATCATAACTTTAATTAATTCTAATATTTGCTTTTTAATGTTAAAATATTTATTTTCATGTGTATCTACGACTGTATTTCTTGCATTTTCATTTACGTGGTTAATGAATGATTATGTTTAGTAATTTATACATCGTTTGAAAAAAGATTGTACATTTCAAACCAAACAGTAGAAACCCTAAGTTTGTATAAGGATAGAGATATGTCCCTCACCCTAGATGACCCATTAAACTACTTTCACAAAAATTTAATATGGTTATTAGGTTTTAATCAACATAGAGATATAGTAGGTTAAACCAATCAATTAGGAATAATTTCATTGAGAGAATTAATTAGCTGAATTTGAAAATTCAAGTCTAACATCGTAAATGAATAATTTGTTAATTGGCTTGTGAAAAAATTAATTAGGCAATAGCTAGGTAAAACCATGAGCCCCAACCATGTTTTCCTCCAAAATTCCAAATTTTTTTATGTTTTCTTAGTTTGTATATCTTTAGTCATCTCCCACGTTTTCAAACTAAATCTTTATTGCGTATTTTTTTTTATTATTAAAATTAAATTGATTAAAATTGTGTAATTTAAAGTAAATATTCTTCGAGAGATTAATAATTCGGACTCAAAAAATCAACTTTATTATTTAAACGCAACTCGTGAACTTGCGATTTGCACTTTCATAGAGGACAAGGCTCTCTGTTACTTTTGCTGATTAAACTGCCATATAATGTCACATTGAGAAGACAGGAAATAAAAGCTTAAGAATCTTTATTTTTCGATTGCTGCAACTTTAGTTCTGTACATATATCATGTCATTGACACGACCACGTGTCTTATGACATAACAATGGCTATGAAATTTGAGGAACAACATCAGATTCTGGTGAAAAGGAGACAGATCTAAAAGGCGTGTCCTTTTATTTTATTTTATTTATTTATTATTATTTTTTTTAACGAGGTGTCCCATCTTGCGCCAGACTATATCCTCGTCCCTGAACCTCCGGTCCCTCAACTGCTCAGGGAGGTAAATCGCAGGATGTGTCCTTGTTGGTTCCCAAGTTCCCACATGACTTTTACTTCTTCCCCAAAGGAAGCCTCCTCCATGATAATTAATCCACCAATAATTCCTCCTTTATTGGATCAAAGGTTCCCACCAGGAATCGAACTCCCCACGCTTGGTTCCAGAGCCCCCCAATGTGATTGTTCCGCCAACTTGAATGTGCCCTGAGGGGCATCTAAAAGGCGTGTCTAAATACACTAAAGGGTTGTTTGAGTTCCATTTTTTTTTTTCAAAAAATATATTTTGAAATAGTGTTACGATGAAGAATATATGATTAAAAAAAGGAAAAATTGCAGTAGCGGTCCTAACTTTTTTTTTGCAGACTTTATCCTAACCTTCATTTTGTACCAACGAAATCTCTAATCTTTCATAAATATCCACTTGAAGTCTATTTAGACAGAAACTGTTCAAAACACCGTCAGTTGATCGTGAAAATTCCTTGAATTATCTGCTACCGTAACGATTTTATTAGATGTTGATATCTTTTTGGATAGTGTTTTTGAACGATATTTTGGACAGTTTTATTAGATATTGATTCCTTAATTTTTTTGGTTAACTGACAGTGTTTTGGATAATTTCTGTCTAGATGGACCCCATGTGTATATTTATGAAAGATTAAGGACCTTCGTTGGCACAAAATGAAAGTTATGATAAAATCTGCAAAAAAATGAAAAGATTAGGGACTGCTACAACAATTTTTCCTGAAAAGTAATAAATGAGTAACGTGGTGCATAATTCAGTAACCATTGAGATACATTTTTTGGTTCAATTATGAAGTAATAATATTTGATGAAGTTTAGTTACCATTAAAATAGATTTTGAAGTTCAACTATTAAGTAGTAACATATGACAAAGATCAGTGACCATTTATATGATTAAGCCACACTAATTTCAAATCCTAAATTTAATGGAATGACATAAGGATCCACGAGTGATCCTTCGAGAATCTATATAACCCTACTCCTGCCTAGTAAAGACTACTAGTCCAAGGAAATCGATATTTCCCTAGGAAATAATAGAGCTTGAACTCTTCAGATGACAATAACAGAGGTTCCTGCACGTAATGTAACAAGCATGACAAAATTCCTAGATTACTTTAGAAATTATTCAAACAAATTAATAACTGCATGTTTGTTGTAAATTTTTTGAAAATAGATTTTGTGGAAAGTGATTCGTTTGGAAAATGTGTAGATAAAAGTGGGTAAAAGTTATTGGTCCACGTGCAAAATTATTTTATTGGAAAAATATGTGATTAAAAATGAGTTTAAAATTTTTTTTTTTTTTTAAAGAATTCGTTGTCGTGACCTTTGAACTAAATTGACAAGATGATCATAAAAAATAGTAGCATTCGTCTTTTCAATGAGAAACCGTGGTAAAAATCGATATTCATGATGTTGATGATTAAGCAAATACGTCTATTTAGGGAACATAAAGTCTGTTCTGTCACGTGATCAGTATTTTATCAAAATCTTGTGACATATTCTGAGGGAGTAACTTTCAATTGAAAGGTCTGACTTGGTGGTGTCAACGGGACGAGGTGGGAATATCCCTTTCAATTAAAAGGTCTAACTTAGTGATGTCAACGGGGCGGAGATACCCATTTCAGTTACAAGATTTAATTTTATTTTGTCCTTCATGGTGCGGGTTCGGGCTCTCGCCCCGCCAACCAGTTCGGGGCAGGGACCCGTCGAGACGAGGAGGGATGGATTTTTTTGCCATCCCTAATATGACTTGACAGAAAACTGAAGCTTGGGATCTAGATGGGATTTCATCACAAAACTAGATATTGTTACATCACTTGCTGTATTTCACATTCGACCTTGATTTCCAAGTCTTCCGACTTCCTTATTGCCTACTTGACTTAAGGATTTCGTGAAATATATGCACGAAGCGTTTAAACCTTGCTAGATAATATTGGGCTTGTTCAGTAGTAATTATAAGAATTGATTTTTTGACCGTTAGAAAGAAAAGTGATCACGCCTATGAGAAAAGAAGTCAAAAATGACAGCTGAAATGATGAAATAAAAGTCAAAAAATTGATTTTTTTGGGTGAAAAATCAATACCAAACATACACAATAAGTCATATAAGACGTTTAACTGACTGATGGACATGCTAGAAAAATCCTCTTTCAAAGACTAGAAAAATTCTAGCATGGAACAAAGATATGTTTCTAACATGTGTATTTTTTGTGAAAAGATTGTAATCAAGTTTATTGGAAAGAAGGATTTTTATTCGAACTTCCAAAATTATTGTAAGAAAGTTGTGTATCCTGCTTTGCTGTCATGGTTAACTCCACCTCTGTATCTTCTCAATTCTTTTGTTCTCCATTTTAGTATGTAATATTCATCTTTATGATATTTTGTCCTTTAATAGCTCGACTGAAGAAGCATGAATATAAATATTTCTTCCATAAAAAAGACAACTTCATAAACACAAACACATTGAGTACACTTAGAAAAAAAACAGATTATACATTTAACTTGGTTGTGAAACAACGACTCACCTTACGCTTTTGTTGTGATTTCTATTTCATGAAGTGGGTAGATGCAGACCCAACAAAATGCAACTTTTTTCTCCACTTTGCGCAATCCGCAACATTATAAAGTGTCAAGAACCTGATGCTCACTTCTGCACAAAATCCTACGAAATTTTCATTGGAAATTCATTATTATACACTAATGTCATTTTGATTCCATTCCCATAACCTACGTCTCAAGATACATTTGCAAAAGTAAATCTAAATCGTGACTTTAGGGAAATTAATTAATTTTAAACATCATTGTTATACATATATATATATATATTTTTTTTTTCCGCTTTCAAAGAAAATGATATAAGGCAGTGTTTGATAGCATGGAAATGGAATTTCAATTCCATATTTTCTATTTTTTTGTTGTTTGGCAGCACAATTATTTTCATGGAATTTCAATTCTTGATTGTCTTGGAAAGTGTGATTTTTCATGTTTTCATGGTAAACCAATTCCCACCATATAGTTTTCCTGAGTATTGTAGCAATTTTTTATTTTTCTCATTTTTTATTTTTTTTATTTTGATAATGAAAACAAATTCTAAGAATTATTGTAAAAAAATATTTCCCTTTAATTAACAATTTTCATGTAAAACAAAACCAAATGAACACCCAAAAATAGCTGAATTTCTTGAATTTCTTTTTTGGGTTTTAGCAATGGAAACAAATTTCATTTCGAATACCAGTAAATTTCATCCATTTAATTGACAATTTTCATGTAAAACAAAGTTAAACGAATATTAAAAAATACTTTTATTTCAACATTTTTCACTTGAAAAATTATATCAATCAAACACAATAATTTACAATTTTCAGGAAAATAATTTCTAGATAATTTAATTCTCTGAAATTCGTTTTCAATTCAATTTCATCTTTACAATCAAACGGACCCTAATAAAAAAGGAGAAAAGTTCCGACCTGCCAAATTCAAACCAGCGACCTAAGGATGACTAACAGGATGTTCCCCACTACAGTCCTTCACTCTGCCAACTCAGCTAACGTCAGGCCCGTGATGAATTTTTGTGAGATCTTATTGTAAAATCAAAACATTTCCATATTTTTTTAACTATACATTTTTCGAAAAAATCACTATTATTTTTTCACAAAAATGGGGCTCAAATATGTAAAAAGGCAACAGACGTCATATTCATAGGATTATAATTTTCTCTTTAAAAAAGTGATTAAATTAACGTTGAAAATTGTTATTCCATTTTTTGTTGAGATACAAAGAAATCTTTCCTAATGTGCTTCTTGCACTTATTTATTTGTTAATTCAAAATTGTGTGCAAGTCATTATTCTATTGAACTGAACATGATTGATGTCACCTAATTGTAAAATGTAATACAAATGTCGTCCCTCATGAGGTGACCGAGTTGGTGGTGTAGGTGAACGTAAAAATCTTTGATCACGAGTTCGATTCTCTATATCAACAATTTCTCGATCGAGCATGTTGTACAGGGCTTGCTTAGTGCAGTTTACCTGATTGACGTGGTTTGCAGATTATTGCATTAGCGCGAGGGTTTATCGAGTGCGCACCCGAAGGGTAGCGGCTGCAGGTTCCCCCGTCATTAAAAAAAAAAAAAAAAAAAATTGATACAAATGTCAAATTACAATGTAGTACCTCGTTATGGAGAAAACTCAAATTACAATGTAGTACCTCGTTATGGAGAAAACATGTCGAGGGAGATTTTTATGCACTTATATTTTCAAGATTTAAAATTGACAAGGGTAATTGACTTATTTTAGAAATTAGTAGGCAAGAGAAACTAGCAACTAGTAGATCATAGTTATTATAATCAGAATGATGCTATTATTATTATTATTATTATTATTATTATTATTATTATTATTATTATTATTATTTAACGAGGTGTCCCAACTTGCGCCAGACTATATCCTCGTCCCTGAACCTTTGGCCCCTCAGCAGTTCAGGGAGATAAATCGCGGGATGTGCCCTTGTTGGTTCCCACACGACTTTTACTCCTTCCCCAAAGGGAGCCTCTTCACTGCCTTACAGCAACTTGCCTTCCAAGATAAATCTTGCCTTTCAAGTTGTGCCTTCCAGGAATCGAACTCCCCACGCTTGGTTCCAGAGCTCCCCAATGTGATTGTTCCGCCAACTTGGATGTGCCTCGAGGGGCCAGAATGATGCTATTAGGTTAGCCCAAAAGCTGTCTAACTTGCTATAAGATTGGGATAGATCGCATTGTTGAACCATTGAGCATGTGAACCGGTCAAGACCCCATAGGAACCGGCCAAAACTCCCCAGTTCAAGATTTGAGTGAAAATAGTCATCTTAAATAATTCCCTATTAAAATTTGTTAATATAATTTATGAAATTTAATACTGAAAATCAATTAGTGTTTTCAAATTTTGTATCATTTATATAAAATAGTTAAGCATTAAAATTTATTAGATAGCTTTGATACAGCATAATCTAGTAAATAATAATTTATTATTTCTTTAGTTTAATAAATTTATTAAATTAATTAAAATTTAATATATTAATTTGATAAGAATGCAGATTTCTTTAAATATAACGAGTCCGGGTGTGGAGAGAAAAGAATTATTATTATTATTATTTTGGTGAAGATACAATCTATTTCCTTGGAGAGAGAGAGATAAGATCTCTCATCATTTTTCAACTTTTCTTGAGAGGAAAGATGAAGTTGAAAAAAATAACATTCAAATTCATTGTGTGACTTTGAGACAGCTGAAGGCTAGAAAAAAATCATCAGGGACCCATACGCTGCTTTTGGGGAAGTTTGAATATCATGATTACAAATTTTAAATCGACCTAGCTAAGGGTGAATCAAAAGAATTGGTACAACAGAATTTCTATACTCAAAACTTCGCTTGGACCAGAGGCTGGCCAAGAAATTTCAAAATGTATGCACATATTCAATCTAATTCCACACAAAAATCCATCTTCACACTTTTTTTTTTTTCATTTTCAGTATAGACCAAAACTGCAGAAATGATGTCATAAGCATCAGTGCTCAGCTTATGTTAAGTACCGATGACATGACACACAATTTAATTGGTGAACTATTAACTTATTCATTAATTAAATGGTGTGTCATGTAACCGATACTTAACATTAGCTAAGCACCGGTACTTAGGAGATCATTCCTAACAAAAACTGTACCTTTAACTCTGCATGCCAAAATTGTATTTATTCTATCATGTATTTGACACAAACTGAAGACAACGAATAACTCGGGAAACTTCATTCAACAATTCCGAACAGCACCAACTCTAGCACCAGGTCATCAAACAAATGAGCCTCTAATTCTCGACAAATAATATCAATATCTTCGTCCAAGTCCAACCATTTCAGTTCATTTCCCAGGGCCTTCTCAAACAAGCCTTTGCTTTCTTCCTTTTCCTGGCTAATTAGAAACATCCATAACTCTTCCTCGACGTCGTCCCTCGTCAATTTGGCACTAAACCTTCTTCTAAAGGGCGTTGACATGCGAAAATGTGTGTATGGATGAAAGATTTCCCTCAACCCAGTATTTATACGGTTGAACAGAAGTTGTCTATGAGACTCCTGCCAAGATGTCTGCTTGCCATATTTTTTCTCTAATGCCTCAAATACTGAGGGGCTCACTGGGCATTCCAGAGAATGCCACGTTTCAAAATCCTTATCTAAATTCAAACCTTGAAATCGAGCTTCATCTAAAACATCAACCAGATAAGAAAAATCTCTACTTTCATCATCTCCAAAAAACCTCAGTAGCTTTCCACCATAGTCAGAGGGATCATGGGATCTTTTCTCAGTGTCCGAATCACTAATCTCACCAATTCCAGATCCTTCCGAGAAAGTTTCCTCTGATTTGGACTTTGGAAGTTGAAGTTGCAACTGTTGACCTAGTAGTTATGGATGAAAATAAGCTTATTGCAAGCCAAAGCAATGAAATATTAACAAAAGTTTCAGTTTGCTTACTGTGGAAATCAGTAGTAACACTCTCAAAGTATTCAGAGGTCAAAGAATTCTCTTCTTCAAATGGTTCCAAAATTGAATGAGGACTACACTGATTGGTCCCTTTCAAATTGCTATACAACTCTGGAAGACCTATTTTTAAAAAGTTTGAAGAAGCTGCTGCTTCTTTGGAAATTTCGTGTGATGTTGATGATACCTGCATTGCATGTAAGGAATCAGCTGTGGAAAGCAAGGGAAAGGTATAAAAACAGAAGAAAGGAAACAAAGCATCAGTTATAAACTTTAATGCTTTAACAATGAATGTTTACAGAGAGGTAAAAAAGAAAATTAGGGTCAATATAGAAAAACTAATATATGATAAGAAATCTGGATAAAATTGTTATTAGAATATAAAGGGAAAATTAAACAACAGATTAAAGTATGTAATTAGCTATCTCCAATTGAAAGAAATTTCATAGGAAAAAATTTCTGTTCATCTCCAACAGCACCATAATGGGCATCCAATCAACTCCCTCATAATCCTTCATCCCTTGGGGTGGCAATCATCATTTTTGGTGACTCGGGTAGTGTGTTTATAAGGATTGTTATAAGATGCAGCTAACTTCGTTTTCCTTACACTTACTCTCTGGCAGTATGTTCTCTCAGTACTTTTGCCTTCATCTACCACATTTGAGAGAATATTCATACTATTTTGAAAGGCAGCCTTAACTTTTGAAGATACTAAAAAGGTGGGATACTAACCATTATTTATCACGACCAAAGACAACACTGCAAAATATAAGTTAGTCTCACACGTGAAAATGACACCATGAGATAGATAAAGACTGGAAGGGTAAGCTTTGTGTAAATCAACTTACTGGGAAAGAACATTTAGATGATTCAAGATCTGGAGGAAAAAGAGAACAAACCTGTCCATTCAATGCTTCCCAATCATGAGAAGGAGAATGAGAGCAAAACCGTCCAGTGAATGTTTCCATGACATGAGAAGAAGAATGTCTATCTTTGATTGACAATATGCCAGGATTAGGTTCAGACTTCTGTTGCCTATGACTAGTAGAAATCTCTATGTTCTCTGCCTCTGCATTGACCAATTTATCAACCGTGCTTTGAGAGGCAAGATTACTGATAGTTGAGTTTGAAATTTTGGAATCATGCTGATTATCTCTAGACCCATCATTCATATTTGGTCCATTTGCCCATTCATCCTGAATCATCAAGGTAACTTTCTCGTGGGCTGCAGCGTCATTATTTTCTGAATCTAACCGGGAAACACGATACCTAGAAGATTGAAAACTAGTAGGACTTCGTAATATGTTGCATATATTCTTTGAAGTATCTGGACACGACTGGAATTTTTCACTACCATTTGAGCCTCTATAATCCAAATCATCATTCTGGAAAATCTTTTGATTCCTCAACTTATTATCTTTCAGATAAGATTCTTCTTCTTGCCTCAAATGCCAGCACTTTAAAAAGGTTTCACATGAGACTTCAACTTTAGAAGTTGGTGAGCATATGATATCCTGATTCTTCCAACCATCTTTACTGCAAATTCCCGAAGCAAAGCCTGAATCTAAGTTCTTACCCTGCAGACTATCAAATTCTAGGTTCATATTTCTGAGTGTCAATTCCCAATCAGCCATAACAAGCATTTCACCAAGATTTTGGGCCCTCCCAGCAGACTCAATTGCTTGCACCTTTTTGGTCCTCTTCTGCCGTTCAAAAATTTGCTTATAGACTTCCTTGGCTAAAGATGACCCAGTCGAAGAAGGGTACAGAGCATGCTTTTGATCTTCACAGTTAAACAAACCAGGACAAGAAGCCACCAAAGACTCCCTCTCATTCACGAGGTAGTTCTCACCTGAAAATTGTGGTCTTGATGCCTCCCTACAACTGCTTCCTTGTAGGGAAATTCTGCTCTTGATTTCCTTACAATCACTATAACTATGTGTAGAAGAGTCCATGTCATTCACTGCTTGATCCTTATATGTAAACTCTTTCAGGAGTTCTCTATCTGGTTCTAAGGACTCATCATGGTCTCTATCTCCTGATCTGGGAAGTAGATCAGACATAATATGTATAGATTTTCTTTTTTCCATCTTGGAATTTGGATCCAACATAACAATACTTGTTGAGAAAAGATGAGGCCGATCAACCCTTTCCAACCGAGATTTTAATTTGTTTATGGGATCAAAACCAACCTCTTTGAAGTGACCTGTATAAGAATCTTTCTCAAGTTTCTGGAGAGATCTCAAGACATTTCCTCGAGCATGCTGCTTGCGTTTCTTGTTGAATATTCCTTCGTAATTGTAGCTGTGTCCAGGGATTGACTTTAAAATTGTGGCACCTGCATTTTTCTTCCTCCCCATACCCATTTGTGTCTTGATTGCACTGTAACTTGCCTCTTTATCAAGAACTGGGATTATATTATGTTCATCCTTCTTTAATACATGCTCATCAAAAACATCCTTAACAAGACGGAATGAGCTTCCCTCTCGTATTCCTATGGAAGCACTTCTGCGAAGATAATTCTCTGAGAGCACTCTTTGTCTTTTATGGATGGTCTGCTGAGGTGGCTCGTCATCAAGACCCATCAGTCTTGCAATTACACTATCTTTGTGCTGTTTAGTTTCCATCACTTCGGAAAATCCTTCAGCTAGATTAATCTACTGCTAAAAACTTAGGCACTGCACAAACAAAACAAGAATGCATCAATACTATTAAAGGAATAACACAGCATTATTACATATTTCAATTGCCAGATGCCCACAATAACTGGTTATGTTGACAACTAAATTGTGCCTGACAATCTTGACAAAACAAGTCCAAGAAAATTTATCCCAAGAGAAAGGTTACAAAGCATGATCTGTAGCATATGAAACAGCAATTTACCTAATGTTTCTTAGGACATCAATATCAGACGCAATGACTTAGTCTTCCTACTCTCTCGCTCTTGAATATGTAATAGCTTGAATAACAGTCTATACAAAAAACGCTACATATAAAAAGAGCATCAAACAGAAGAAAGAAACATCATCTTAAGTTTCTAATCAATTTAGGAGGCAATTTAGCAAACCAGAAAAGAAATATAAATTTCAGAATCTTCCTTCTCAATTAACAGACTTCGAAATTGGAAGTTGAGAAAATGATCCCTCCATCCATCAATTAAAATTACAGAAAACTAGGAAGAAAACTACATTCCCAAAATTTAAAACCAAATCAGCCTCGAGCAAAACAAAAAATAAAATAAAAAATTTAAAAAAAAATTAAGTTTTGGTACAAATCATCATTGCAGGAGACATAATAATCTTAATTGATAATAGGAATAGTATAAACAGTGACAAGTCCAATTCAAAGCCATCATTCAAGACAATAAATCATAATTTGCAACTAATATATAAACACAATCATTCCATCACCGCCATTATACACACGCAAAATTAAAATAAAAATTCAACTTTTCTATAATGAGAACCATAAAAACAAAAACCAGAAGTAATTACAAGAGAAAAAATACTCACCTTTTCTGAAGGACTTCTTCTTCTTCTTGTTCACCCAAATGCTAGAAGTCCATCAAACGATTCCGAATAGCTTCGATACTAAAACTGGGATTCAAAATTGCGCCTCCAGCACAACTGAAAGAATTTCGAATGTGCGTAATCATAATTCAATGCGCAGTCAAAATGTGGGTTACACTGTTACATATATATATTGAGCCCGTTTGTTGTATACGGCGTAATATGGGGAATTAGTTATTCGTGATAAAAAAAAATTAGCCAACGCGCCTACCAACAGTAATGTTGTCAACGCGACTTCGACGTTGAAACGTGGGAAATTTTCTATCTATTGAGCCGCCAATTGACATCATTTTTTAATTTTGGGTAATTACTAATAAGCACGTAGCTCTTGTTTGACTCATTTTTTCCATTAAAATATATTTTTGGACAGTGATTTGAGATCATTTCAGACATATATTTTTTAATAAAATAATATTACATGTCAATCCAAAAATTTTCTTATTCACACATTTTCCATCGTAACGCTATTTCAAAATATATTTTTTGAGAAAAATATGACTCAAACACTCCTTATAATGTCCTTATCTTCCATTATTTTTTGTGCCAAACGTTTTTACCTTCCAATTTTTATTTAAATTTATTTTATTTTATTTTTTGTATTTTTATCGTTAATTACACATTTGATTGTACAAAACTTCATTTCCATCCATTCTCATCTAACAGCGCTGTGAAGTGAACGAGTGTAGTCAAA
>NW_019245130.1:57217-65226 GCF_002742605.1 Olea europaea var. sylvestris | reverse complement strand
TCAAATAGGCTCTTAATATAGTGTTAATAACGAATTTCATTTGAAATCAATGACAAAAATATGCTACTATTCAATTCTTACAACATCGGAGATTTGACTTTCCTATTTTAAATCGCCAAGATTTCGAGATTAATAAAATTTACTAGGGAAAAAATTGCAATAAAGTTTGTAAGTTACAAAATTCTTGGATGAATTCGGCATAAGTATAAATAGGAATGTATGTTTTTGATTAAGACAGTGATGCTGATGGGGGAATAGAAAAAAGTAATGACGTTAGATTTGAAATTTTAAAAGTTACATTAATATCCAGCAAAATTATCCCAATATATTATATGAAATCTCTATCTATTTATAAATAATTTAATACCTTATACTTTAAAAATGTCTAGTTTTTGCCATTTTGAAAATTGTTTAGCTTTAAAAATTATTAAGTAATTATGGTATTTATAATTTGAAAAACAACATTTTATTTATTTAATTGTTTTAGGATAATCAAAATAATATAAAAAATAAAAATCACTTTTCTAAGTTAAAACTTGAAATTTAATTTTGTTGCTAATTGTGCATTATATTTTTTAGAATACTATTTATTTTATATTTAAATTTTTTTGTCGAAAATATAGGTGGTGCGGTGGTGCTAATAGGGTGTCATGGGGGTGCGGGGAAGGGATGTGGTAGCGTAACGTGGGGTGGCGTGGAAGAAGTTGAAAGATTTACATTTTTATTTACTTTTTATTAATGATTATTTTAATTTTTTTATTTTCTTCATTTTTAATGATTTAATTAAAAATAAAACAATAACATTTTTGCCATTTTAAATTTTGATTTTGCTTATCAAATTGGTCAATTAACCAAAATAAAATAAAATAAAATAAAATGTAGAAGCATTTTCCAAAATGGTGTGCCGCTATTGGTCAATTAACCAAAATAAAATAAAATAAAATAAAATGTAGAAGCATTTTCCAAAATGGTGTGCCGCTTTTTTCCCAAATGTCAGGACACGGTTGTAAAAGAAAATGTTGCAGATCAAAGTGCAAAAGACTTGAAAGATTGGGGACGTTTTTCGTAATTTTCCCATAAAAGAAGTCCTACTCAAAATATTATTTTAAACGACAAAAAAGAGCGTTCATTCTGACTTTAATCGAAAAGGAGAGTGATGCTATGTCGTCGTCTTCGGCGGCTGTGGCAGTGTCGCCGGTGACGGAGGAAGAGCTGACTCTGACGGTAAAATGGAGCGGGAAGGAGTACACTGTTAGAGTCTGCGGGGACGACACAGTGGGAGAGCTGAAGCGGCGTATTTGTGAGGCGACAAATGTTTTGCCCAAACGCCAGAAGCTTCTCTACCCTAAAGTCGGCTCCAAACTCGCGGATGATACTCTCCTTCTTTCGGAAATTCCACTCAAAGCCTCCCTCAAAATGACCATGATTGGGTCCGTGACCCCTACCTCTTCCAAACACACGCACGCACACATGTATCTGTTTGCATATCTACTTGTTAGTGGTTATATACGAAATTGAATTAATAGATTTATATGAAGTTTTGATCTTTTTCTGAGAATTCTTATGACTTGGACATTGGTTTGTGGTATTCTTAGAACTTCATAATGGAATTTTGTTGAAGTTTTTTTTTCGGATTAATTGAAGGGTGGTTGCCTATATTCTGTTCCAGGTTGTTAGTCATTTTGGAGTAAATATGCTAGATTTTTGTTAATTGGATCGTTTTGCATTTCTCTAGTCTAATCTTTATATCTGTGTAATCTACACCCGTATGCCCATACATACACAAAAGGTTTAGTTATCTTTCTCCTGGCTTTTGTTAAGTTTATTCATGGTAATGAAAACCCAAAGACTGCAGATAAAAATTGTTATGTACTTGGATTGACTGACAATGTTGGATCCCTAGCAGAGGTGACCAAGAAAGGGAAAATATAATTGAGGTGAGTTAAGTGAGCCATCCTTGTTAAGTGATTTGTGTTCCATGGATTTTCTAGTTATAACGCACAAGTCAATGATTAATGATTTTGGTCCCAAAATCTTCAAGAAATCATTGCTGCCAAAGAAATGGTTTTTTCTACTCTAATTATGGCCATTTCGCGGTGTGGATAAAGCTAGTTCTATGATTACAATAAGTTAAAATGAATGCTTAAGAAAAGAGTTGAACAATCAAACTCTTTTCGTTGTATGAGCATTGTGATTTTGAGCCAAGAGGAACGATCAAGGGATAAGCTAACTATACCCCCGAACAAAGGCTTTTGCTGCTAGATTTTATAGGGATTGCGGGTGTACAACTACATAGAGGTTCAATAAATTGGTTCAATGATGAGAATAATTCTGCTGTCCCGTAAAACCTGGATGAACGACAAAGCTAAATGAATAGGTTTTACATGGCCCTGATGTTGGGCTTTTTGGTGTGTGTTCATAATTAGCTTGGAATCATACTGTTTGTTGTAAGTTTGTAACTTATGACCTTTATATGTGAATGCACATTTATGATTGTTCTATGATGCAGTGAAACGGATACACGTGTCGGATACTTCGACACGTGATTTTTCAAAAAAATTACTGATAGGACATGTCGTCAGCATGTTGATTAAATACTTTAAAATTCTTCTTTTATATATCATAAATTTAGTTTTATACTTGTTATCTTGTTGAAATCTTTTAAATATGAGTTCTTATTTGTTATTTAATAATAAATTTGAGTTACAAATATATAATATTTTTTTATAAAATAGAAAAATGATCATCGTAGAATATTCGAGGAGTGTCGGTATCCGACATGTATTGGTCACATGTCGGGCATGGCCATGCAACAGAGTCTATTGTTGTCTTGTTAGTGAGGCCATATCTTATTTTATCAGTATTTGGAGTATCGGTGAGTCGTGCCTGCGTGCGAGCTTCTTATAGAAAATTGATCCGCAAGATTAGACCATCGCTTGATATGTTATTTTTATCCCAGCAGTGTGTCCCCAGTTGAAGTAACTTGCTTCTCTAATAACAACTTAAAAAGTTTTATACTTCAATCACGGTCTCAGTTAGCTATACATTGCCAATTTTAGAATAGAATGACTGATTCTAGTTTCCCTGGAATATTAATCTTCTAGGATCTTCTATGAAGTCCTTGCCCGGAACAATGCAGATTTCATAAATAGACTTTGTTCTTTGGCACCAGCATGTTCTTGATTAACTTCTAATGCTTTATGTGATGTGAGGTGATGTGTGGAATTTTTATTTGATTCGCAGTACTGTTGAAGATGAAATAATTGTGGATCCAATGGACTCTCCGGAGATTATTGATGATTTTGAAATTGGACAAGTTGAAGAGGTTGACATTAAAGATAATGAAGTCAATAAACAGAAATTGAGGCGGCGTATTGGGCAGTATAAGGTCAGTTATCCCCATCCTTATAGTTCTGATAGCATGGCATGAAATGTGTCCAATGAGATTGGCGAGTACATATGCAAAATGATTCCTGTTATCAGTTTCTTTACTTCTCATTGCTTTAATAATCCAAATTTTAGTTTGTTATTCCTTGTCATGATGATGTTGAGTGCTAATGTTAGATTGAACTTCTCAACCCGTGCCGAGAAGGTAAAAAGCTGCTTGTTCTGGATATTGATTATACCTTGTTTGATCACCGGTCAACGGCAGAAAACCCACTAGAACTTATGCGGCCTTGTAAGTGTTTTTATTTATCTTTAACATTTTTCTTCTTTCTTTGCCAATCCTGCTATGCTGTTTACTATTCGGTTACTTGACACAGATCTTCATGAATTTCTATCGGCCGTTTACGCAGAGTATGACATCATGATATGGTCTGCAACCAGGTCAAGATTTTTCCATTGTTTATAATCCATCAATTGAAACCTTTTTGTGGAATGAGCTTGGAAGTTGGAATTGCTTGTCTTAGCTAAAGACATTTGTAAAAATAGCTTCATTTGGAAAATTCAAATTTATCATATCATATTTTCCCATTTTACACACGCTAAAAGACAATTTAATACGAAGGCATCATTGTTATATCCTATGTTTATAAACTTGATATTTTGGAAATGACCATTAGAAGCCACTATTTATAAAGGATCGTTTTGAAATTAACTAAAATTATTGGACAGAGAGAAAGAAGCATTTGCTTCTATAGAAATTCTTTTGCAATTAATTTACATCCTAATGGCTTTGAATTCTTAATGATCAATGAACATTTTTGCAATTCTTATGTTTACATTAAATACATCTTAATATGCTCTTTTCCCAAACTCATGCTAATTACAACAGTTTGACACTTGACAGAATAATTTCCTAATTCTCAATTGAAAAATATGGAACTGTCATTTCTTTTCTCGCATGCCCCTATGCCTTCGTGCCAGAACACAACCGATAATGGACGAGCACCTACCTTAAATTGTGTGCAAGGCACTCCAACATGCACCAATTTTGACAGCACATATGGGTTCTCTTATAAGATCTTTCTTTTCCCACAGTGGGTTGAGGTTGTGCTGGCGAATCAGAAAAACTAACAGTAACAGTGACATACTATTAGCAGAAGCAGTAGGACTGTACACATTAGGAGTATTCCTCTTAATAGATGGATAGAGGAGTGTGCTAGTAATGCTACTGATGAGCAAGTGCACTTTAGGAAGCTGTCGAGTGTTTTACAAGGCCAAAGGGGTTTCAATTTGTACATTCCAAATCATTTTCTCTCTCAATATAGTCTACCACTGTCTTCCACTTTGAATGAGAAGAGGCATAAAATGCACTTCTTTGAATTTTCTAGCTTTATTATACAGGAGTGTTTCATTACAAGTTGAGTGTACTAACCCAAAACACGCTTGAGAAGTGCAAAGATTTTCAAATAAATGTGGACCAAGTATTTATGTATTAATTAATTTACATATATATCCATCTTAGTAGGAGGCGCTCGAGGGTGCACCCTCAGATAGGAAGACTACTGTATTAGCTGCATTTTATTGCTGCCATTTTGAGATTTATTAATTCTGTAACTCTTTTTTTTTCGCTATTGAAATTTTTGATCAACTATTGTTTTATGAGGACTTAAATATTGAGAGAAAGTGTTAAATATATGAAGCATGGATACTCTTGCTAGGCGGCATGTACGTGTCTGACACATGTCAGATTGTGACGTGCTGGATGACACATTGGACACTGACACGACTCGAACACTTCAAGACATGTATCTGACAAGCCACTTGCTATGTTATATTTTATAAACTTACATTTCTTGATGGATACTTTAAGGAGACTCCTCGGATAAGTGTTCGACATGCCACCTGCCATGTCTTATATTTAGGAGTATACAATATAAAGATATAACATATATAAATCTAAAACTTTAAAGAATTTAGATATGACAAGTGATGTGCCTGTCATGCTTTTTTGAAAAATCATGTGTTCGTGTGTCTGCCATTTTTGTGACTGTCCTTGCTTCATAGGTTAAAATAATTGCTTTTTTATTCCTACTCAGTAGAAGTGAAAAATCAATGTAATGAGAACATTTTAAATTTCATAATTTTGTATGTGTGATAATATATAGGTTTTCTGGTTTACCATTATGCCTCGTGTGTGTGCACATGTGTTCATCTTTTGATTCTCATCATAAGCGTATGGAGATCTAAAATCCTGTCACTTCAATGTATTTATTTCATTTCTGCAGTATGAAATGGGTTGAGTTAAAGATGGGACAACTTGGTGTGCTCAATAATCCAAACTACAAAATTACAGCTCTGCTTGATCATATGGCAATGGTCACCGTTCGATCAGATGCTCGTGGTATCTTTGATTGCAAACCACTTGGGTTGATTTGGGCTCATTTTCCCGAGGTTTGATTACATTTTTTTTACTTCTACAATCACTGTTCGGTTAGATACTTGTGGGGTCTTTGATTGCAAACCACTCGGGTTAATTTGGGCTCATTTTCCTGAGGTTCGATTACCTTTTTTGACTTCTATGCCTCATTTACTAAGTTTCTATTTAAGTATTTGAAATGCAATGTTTGCACGGCTTCTGAAAGAGCACATATTCCTATTCATGAACGATTTTTCAAGAAAATGTAGAAACTGGCCTTGATCTTGAGTGAATATCGCATCTTGCAAATTGAAGTTATGTTCGGCCATGCTTAAAGTAACTTTTGTATCGAAACATATTTGAATGTATTATTTTTGCTTTTAAGTAAATATTTTACTTATTTTGTTAGTAACTCTTCCCCTGATGTCAATGTAAGTAACTTATTTTTAACCTTGACCAACAAAACATTTATTTATTTTCGATAATGGCTTCTCTGACGTAATGTCTCTATATCATACATTTGCAGTTTTACAGTGCCAAAAACAGTATAATGTTTGACGATTTACGAAGGAATTTTGTGATGAACCCACAAAATGGCTTGGTTATAAAACCATTCAGAAAAGCCCATGCAAACCGAGACAGCGATCAGGAACTTGTAAAGCTAACTCAATATTTACTTGCCATAGCAGAGCTTGATGATCTAAGCGCTCTTGATCACAAGAAATGGGAGTCATTTAACGAGGACAATTTCAAGAGACGCAGGCATGGTTGAATCACAAGTAATTTTGAACCTTTTCACTCTCTTTACGTACCACTTTTATTTAGTTGGGTTTTACATGCATAACATCAGTTGGCTACTACAAGATGCAACTACTAGATATGTTGATAATTCACATATATTTTACAACATTTTGCTAGTTTATTGGGTTGATGTTTGTTCTTTTGCCACGGAATTTCTTATTAAGCTTATAAGGTATAATTGTTTCCATATACATGATTTGGTTTATATTGAAGGATTGAGGAGAAGATATGCATAATGAGCTTTTTGCCAATTCTATGCGAATATTGAACTCGTCCTTCTTAGAGATGCATATACCTGTTGAATTACTGTGTTTAAATTTCTAGGTTCTGTAAATAAGTAGTCCAATCATGTTATGTAGTTGTGGAGGTAGAGGTGTAACTCCCAACTCGGCCTACTTTCACACCTCGAGTTGGTATTTGATGTTTGGCTTCTTGTTGGAGGAGATCAAAACGATGTGTTTATTGGTCTAGTGTTTATAACGGGGTAAAAAGCATCGTTGACCACTCAACTTAATTTCAGATGAAGTTTCATTTCATTTCATTTCATTTTTCTTTTTTGTTAACTTGTTTACGCAACTTTGAGCATCCACTAATGGGTCGTTCTACCAGGATAGCCATGCCGTATTGTAGGTTTGCTACGTTGGGATATCCATTAACTTTATCAATGAAGATATGTGAATCAGAGAGGAGCTGAGCAAGTTGGAAAAGGAAATTTTTGGTCACTGAAATGAAACTTTTCTTAAATTGAGTGACCAACTGTTTCTTTTGTCCATTCTGCTTTTCAGTGAATAAAAACAGTAGTAACAAAAATCAAGTGAGCACGACTGGTTACATGGACAATTGAACCCCAAAGGGATGTGATCCTAGCATTTGAGGGTCATTGGATCACGTTCAATCTCAATAGGTCTACATCCAGCCATACGTATAAATTTTCGAAATACGCCTTAGCACGTTGCCATTCTTGATTTGGAGGTGGTGTTTGGCTTCGGGTTGATTGGGTGGTGTTAATTGGTTGGGAAGATGATTTTTTTCTAATTTTTTTAATGTGTTAACTCGTATTTAATTGTACTTTTTGAAAAGTTACGAGACCTTCATTTGCAAATTTCATTTTTTTTAAAAAAATTTAATCCTTTTTTTATTTTTATTTATTTAAAGAGAGACAAATTTATTATTTAATGAAGGAAAAGACAAATTTTGCTACTATGCTAAAAAATAATAAATAAATAAAAAAGTAAAGAATGGAAGTAGATTATTATACATTGCTAAGGGTTGAGTATGAATAATGCAAATTTCCCCGAAATAGGTAAGCCTTCGTGTGGCAAAATTTGATCACTTCTAAAGACTTCAAGAAAATGAATTGAGAGATGGTTAACGAACCCAAAGGCCTGATGATTTCTACAACAGA
>NW_019245130.1:47884-55346 GCF_002742605.1 Olea europaea var. sylvestris | reverse complement strand
CCAATTATTTACTGAAGTTCATAATTTACAATCAAAATGATCAAGAAAATTGAGTGAAACATAATAAGCAGACAAAAAAACAGAACCAAGTTCTTGCGACATGATGTGGAATTTTTATTGTGAAAGTTAAATTATACAAGATCAGTTCATTTGAATAAAAAAGGAGAAAAATTATCATTGAAAGTATAAAGATTCTATATGACCGTCCATGCATTACAACAATATATCTATACCCTATATATTTATACTGGTGCTTCTCATTTATGATTCATATTTCAATTTGCTTAAGTAGCGCTTTCAAAATGTAAAAAGCACATATCACCACAATAAGACAAATATTGTGGATAGTGAGATTATAATTCATGGATTATGAGAAACACGTGCTTTTTTAATGGGGCACATACCACCACAGTAAGACAAATATTGTGGATAGTGAGAGATTCTAACTCATAGATAATGAGAAACACAAGCTTTTTTAATGGGGCAGGGTGGGAATGCAAATATCATCTTTAGGGCCCACAGGCTAAGCTAAAATAAAAAATAATTAAATACAATTATAAAACTGGTTAATTTTTCAGATTAATATTACTTGGAGGGTTTAAACTGAAGTTGTACAAAAATCATTTCAACTATAAGCAGACGAACAAGGCTTTGAAGAATAAGTCTTTGGAGCATTGTGACAGTAATTCAAATTCACAAATTGGTTTGTCACTGATTCTATATAAAAAAATGAGGATAGAATGGGTTTCAAATGTGGCTTGATTTGTGTACCATGTCATATAAAATCTAATTGTCTAAAAACATGTGCTAAGCTTAAAATAATGCATTTAAGTTAAATCTAAGCCATATTCAGCATAAATTCACGGTGTCAAGCATAATGGTTCGTGGAGAGCAGATTGATATAAAGCTAGGCTTAACCCACAACTAACGCAATTTATATAAAATGCCTGCACACGACTTTGTATCATTCATGTGAATTACCTCAAATTGATGGTATGGATCTTAATAAACAAGGACTCAAACAGTAAGATTAATCCACAAATTTAAGTGTCTCCCCAAATCCAAAACAAGCAGGTGACAAATGATAAAACAGCAGACAGCTACACCTCCCTTTGGGAAGAATTTATGTACTGTTTAATTTATAAATGGATAGAAATGAGTAGTAAATAAGGAGATAGTACTAGTGAGTCCATTGAAATGTGTGGTTGAAAATGAAATTTGATCATGTATAAATGTTTATAAATTTTGCCAAACGTAGGCCACGTATCAATGAACGTTAAAAAGCCAATTGCTGTAACTTGTCAGGTAAAGTGGCAAGTTGAGTTAACATACTGCTTGGCCTGTTTGGTGTCTGTTTGTGACACAGATGGTTTGGTAAGGTCAGAGTATGGTTTGGCATGGTCGGAGTCCTTTTTCTCAGAAGAACCTCTTGGATCATAAGGATCAGATTCAAGTGGATCTTGCTTTTCAGTTGAAGATGAATTCTTGTCAGCTTCTGGGGAATTACTTGATGATACTGCATTTTGAACTATGGCATTATCCTTAGGAGCAGGACTGCCATGAGATGATGCAACTGGATTCACAGGTGCATCCCATGTCCTATTCTTGGTTTTGCTTGAAGAGTTTGCCTCTGTGTAGAAAGAACCATGTCTTATATCTCTGTAAAGATCAAAGTCTTGAGATCCCCATGAAGGCACTGAAGTCAGATTTTTGAACTTGTTATCGTCTTTAGCTACGCCATTCATGTATCCAACATTTGCCGTGTCAATATATGCAAAGGAATCACTTGATGAGCGTCGATGACCTCCTCTATGCACAGGTGTTTCAGGCTCATTGAGGAGTTCATCAAGCCAAGACGGCTGCTCTTCTATCAAAAAACTTTCAGAGGAAGCACGTTGATGTTGTGCATTACCATTTCTAGGCGCTGGGAGACCTTTCTGGGCAATTGCTGAAGTAGGGAGGTATTCAACGTACGATGGGGATATGCTAGGGAATGGACATTTAGGAGGCAGTAAAGAATTTTTTCCGACATGCATAATATTTCTGATGCTAGATGATCTGGAATTTTCCATAGCTGAAGATAACCAGTTCCTGTCTAGAATAATAAAGATAATATCTAATGAGGAAAATATTTGTGAAAGTAATTGATGGATGAGCAAAACTTGATCTCGTGAAATTCATTGCTTACAGGCTTTGCTAAAATTCATAATGGGGGAGTGCATGGAAACTATTTCAACTTAAAAAATCTCACGTTTATCTAACATGTACTGACTGACAGATTGAAGAAAACAAATGAACCCAATAAGACATCAAGATATCAGGTTACTATAAAAAGTGAGGATAGCAAAGAAACCAAAATTCTAATCTAAGCATAAATCATCCGACAAATATTTTTCCAACGCCATTCGAAGATGCATAACCATGCTTACATATTTTTGTTCAACACGTAACATAGGAAGAGAATGGCAATCCACATAAATAGAAGAAGACCTAGCGATTTTCCAGACAGAGAGTTAATAGAATATATTACAATCATGTAACATGCAGCAAGTATTGTGTCATCCACAATCACATGTTTCAATTTGACACCACACCCTAAAACACATGCTTATGAAGTGGAGATGAAAACTAAACAGATCTTGTGGATAAAAGATAGAACTAATGCAGCCAGAATGAAAATTTGAAAAGGTGAAGAATTCAGTTTAACACATCTAAAATTGACAAAATGTTCCCACAGTGGGAAATTGGCCTCTAAATAGTAACAAAAGTTATCAGGCTAGCAATTAAAGAGGGAGAGCAGAGGATCTTGCTCACTGGGAACAACCCCATCATATTCAGAGACAACCTTGTCAAACCCATCTGCCTAGCACCATTTATACATCACGTTGCTTGTCCTGTACTTAATTTAAGTATGATTAATTGCCCAAAAGTCACATAATAAGAGATGGGAAATCCTATCTATGACACTTATTTTTGCAAAGCCAAGGTGATTATTTGCTTTGAAATAGAAAGAAGCTAGACTGGCCATCCATAACCAAACTAACTTGAATGATCATGGAAATGTCAAAGGCTAGCAAGAGTAATCCATGCATTGAGACCATTCAACCTAATCAGTGCCAGTGGTATTACCAAAATGAATGAAAATAAAATGAAGCCCCAATTATCACTATCTATTGCTCAAAACAAGATCATCCTTAAAGTGGCAATTGTAAGAGTTAACATCCAAGCATCAATGCACAAATTCCACATGAGAAACGGATCATGTTCATGGATTGCTTTCAACCTAAGAGTTAACATCCAAGCATCAATGCACAAGTTCCACACGTGAAACCGTTCATGTTCATGGATTTCTTTCAGTCACCAGTAAAACTGAAAAATGCGTTGGCAGAGCAGTGAATTCCTCAAAATACATTTTGTGATTTTCCTTCAAATGAAAACCAAGTTAACTGAAGTTGAAAACTTATGAACACATAATCTCATTCGTAACACCTACCCCAAATTAAAGAACACAATTTACTCATAGGCATTAGAACAAGTTGCTCCTCTATTTATGAAACTCAAATCTTTTACACAAAAATTCTACAGAATCTCACAAATATTTCCAGATAAACAATTTTGTAAGATTAATCCGTGTCAATCCGCAATAAGAAAAATAAACATTATTTCCTTCTCTAATATCATACTTCCTTAAATTAACTCGGATTTAATTTCCCATCTACTATTCCTTCGTCACCCTGTCCACAACATCTCACAAATAAATATAACAGTTTCATCCTACCCACATTTCCTCATCGCCCAACAAAATTACACTGAAATTAAACAAAAAAAAGTAAAAACTAACAAACAATATTAGACATATTTATATCACATACTGTAGAAAGATTTACATGATCAAATAATAACTTGCCTTGATTATAAATAATTAATAAAGATCTCGGCGATTTGATTCAGAACAAACCCTGAAATATGTAAAGAATCTGTAACTTAGTAAGCTCTGTTTTAGGGTTTCTCCTTCTCCACCTCCTCCTCCTCCTCCTATCTACCTGGATAGTTGAACTCTTGCGGTGAAAAGTGTGGCAATTCCTTGGAATGAGCTTTTGACAGCTCAAAATGTGTTGTGTTTTATTTTTTTTTTATTATTGCATTTGGTGAGTATTTTACAATTTCAACCCAATATTTGTGATAAAACCCAAAGCAATCTTGTTTTCTTTCTAATTGGTCCTCAACACCAAAAACAAAAAGTTCCACATTCATAAGAGTTGAGAACTAGTGAATTAGATGAATTGTGAGTATCCATTATAACATGTTTGTTTAGACTAATTAAAGAGAGTTAATCGTTTCAGTGATCACTGAATTTATATCTATTTCTTCGATAACTTATTGAAATTTAAAATGTAGAGTTTTGGTCATCAAACCTTAGAAAATGTTGTACATTATTGATTGATATAACTTCCGTCTCAAACTTTTAACGGAATTGATGAAGTGACTGACAAAATGCACATTTGGCGCTATGTCACACTATACTTTGAAATAGTCAAATTTGGCCATTAAACTTTAAAAATTGTCTTCCATTGCTCACTATAAGTTTGGATTTAATTAAACCTCCGTTTATCTCCCTTCAAAACAAAATTATTTAATTTTCATATTCATTTTAACCACACATTTATACAATAAAATATTATATATGTAAACTAAAAAAAAATTCAACTTTTTACTACACATTCTACTTTCTTTTACAATATGTCGATAGAAATGTAAGTTTGATCAACTTAAATAATAATTCAAGATTTTCCAAAACATTCACTTATATGAGGTACTAAACATGCACCTTCTTCTTTCTTTTACAATAAAACTTAAAGGGTAATCAATATTTAAATATAAATAATTTTATAAATACTTTACAAAAATTCATAGAATTAAAATGCTACCCTAATAAGAAAAGATGTGTTTTTATTTCAATCTTTAGTAAGAACTCAAATTTCTTATTGTTTTCAAAGTGATAGATCATCGTAATCAAGATTTTCTCCTTGAAGATAATATGACTACAGATACTTCACCCACTTTTTAATATATATATTGTTGTATGAATTTTCTTAAGAATTAATTTTTGATGTAAATTTTATAGCTTATATTGTGTTTAACAATTTATTCCTTTTACGCCCTTATTAATTGATCTTGAAACTTGAAGTGTATTTTTATTTATTGCCTTATTTAATAACTCTATTTTATCTATTTTTCATCTGATAAGTAGTTTAATACTTTGTTTTTATAAACTTTTGAATATAAAGAATCAGACTAGACCGAACCAAAACAGATTGGTTCGGTTCCATAGTTAGATATGAAATCAATCGTTTCATTTATAAGATTCCCATTGACACTTGGTTCGGTTCGTTTCCCTTCGAAATCAGATTGAACAGGACCACATCCATTCCTAATTAATTGTAAAGATAATGCAAATTTGTATATATGATAGCAACACTACATTAACTTTTACTATAAAATTTAAATGAAAAGAGTATTCAAACAAATTTAGTGATGAAATTGTTTATCGATAATACGAGATATGAAAATGAGGAGAAGAAAAAAGATTTATATCTACCGTGCTATGTATTTTTCAATTTCAAGTTAATAACATTACTTTTTGTAACAATATTTCCATTTTTACCATAAGCTATTGGCTTAGTATATAGCTCACTTGGCATGAATCATAAACTGCACAAGTTAGGCCAATATTTGATGTGGTAGTGATTAGAAGTTGGGCAAATTTTAGCCCCACAATTTAAGTATGAAAAGAGGAATTTGCAAACAAGAAAATGAGTTTTAATTTTTACTAGTACAAGCATGAGATAGAATAACTCACTCGTGGGTGTACAAGTCGTGCAACCACACGTGATCATATAATCAGAAGGACACGATAAAGACCATTTTAGAAGAGATGATGTTTTGTCAATTTAAAAAAGCACAATTTCTTTTGGGAAGAAAGGTGCAAAATATTATGATAGTGGACCTTCGTTTTTAATTTGGTACAATAAGAAGTTAAAAGATACACCAAGGATTGAAAATTCTTGTTCTATCCCCTCTTCACATTATAGTGATACTCTAACTCAAGCCCCCAGGGCACATCTCCAAGTGGTAAAAGGGGAGAGTGGAGAAATCCAACTTTACTTGAGGCTGCCGCATCAAGGATTCGAATCCTGAAATATGGATTTGGCTTTTGGATAAGTACAAGTGTACAAGCAGCCTTTCACCCTGTATCTTTGGAGGCATAACCTACGATTTACCTCCCTCATGATGCTTCAAAGTAGGGGCGGTGGGAGACCCTCAAGGTTGGGGTTCAGCCTTTTTGATACTCTAACTCAAATTAAATAATAAGATTACATATTAGATTATAACTCAATTAATAGGTTATTAATAGTCTCATCTCAGTCAAGCACAATAAATATTGGTATTTTCATTTGAATTAGTCTACTTGTACATTTCTTGTATACACGTAACATCGCTCTTTTCATTTTGATGTAGGTAGAAGGATAAAAGAGAACAACTACGGGATCACAAATGTGAAATCACGCACGAATTAATGATTGGGTTAATAATTAAAGAACAATCTTCAAAAAAAATTATTAACATTCATAACATTTAAAAAAAATTAAAAGTTTAAAATGTTTAAATAATAAAAGCAATAAACAAAAACCTAATCTAATAAACCTCTAACTATTAGGACGCAATTATTCTTACTCAAATGGAATAATTAAGTAAAGATAATGTGTTATTACTTTGTAACATATCATGAATAAACTATGATGAACACCTCGAGCATGTATTATATATCGTACTTTGATTTGTGAAACGCTCTATATGTTAAAGAAGGTTTATTATATTGTATTGGAGGATTGTGCCCTTGCATGTATGTGATATCGAGAGATTTCCTTGCGATATGAGAGTGGTTGTTAGGATAACGTATTGCATATCCTCGGCCGGGCTTTTATATAATATTAAGTGCGAGTGCAACAATGATAGATATGAGCACATCACCATAAATTTATAGAGTTTAGAGGTTCGAGGGCCGATTGTTAGTCGAGATTACATGTGGCACCATCCACCATAAATTATAAGACATAATAGTCTTCATGTGCAAGCATCGATGGGGGAAGGATCAGTAGAAGCCTAGCATAGACGGATCTCATAGGGATATGGTTCATCGAATAGCAAAAGTATGCCCCTGTTTGACAACCATTATAAAGAGTGTTTTATGGAAAAAGTAAATTTTGAAATAGTGATTTTTTGGAGAATATGTAGTTAGAAAGTAGGAAATAATTTTGAGTTTATGTGCAGAATATTTTATTTTAAAAATGTGATTGAAAATGAGTTTGAGAAAAAACTTGTAAAATAATTGTCAAACCGGGACCAAATCTTCCAAGCTATAGAATGAATAGAGACCCGATTCATTCCGAAGCTTGCTTTT
>NW_019245130.1:33595-43370 GCF_002742605.1 Olea europaea var. sylvestris | reverse complement strand
AATAGATTGTTGAATGAATTGCAAAAAAAAATTGATCGAAATGGAAAAAAGGTATTAGTGTAGAGAGAGTATTCAAACTTCTATTTGGACCCATAATACCATTTCAAAAAGAGAACAATGAGACGAGTAGAACTCATTGCTTTGCTATTACATGCTATGGATGTTACAGCCACCCGAGTTCATTTAGGACTCGAAAAATGCTTTTAAAGTTTTAGTGCGATTTTTGTCATCTAGTTTATTTTGAAATCTTTTCGATTTTAGTTTGTTTAAACTAGGTTTTCATGGAAACCTTTATAAACAAAGGGTCATTTCATTGTTATCTTTTCATTAATAAAATTCGTATGTTCATTTTTTCATAATTTGGTGGATTCCAAATATCGCGTTTTTAAAGTTTTGCTTGAATTTCTTGTTTCGCCTAAGAACTGAAAGATGTGTACATTCATCTCTAAGTTTTTAGTTGTATTGCTTGTTGGTTTTGCATGTTTTTGAATTTTTCGGGTCCTATCAGAAAGTATTTTTGTTGATTCTGTCTTTGCATAATTGGAATATGCTTGAAGAAAAGAATCGCATTCAATTCCTTTTTTCATAATTTTATCTCAAGTTACATCAAATTTAAAGAAGTAGCATCGCCTTCGCCTTGGAAGTTTTGGACAGTATCGATTATGAAGTTTTTTTAAAGTATCGATTTAATTTGAGCATCTACGAACGACCAATTTTGAGTGATTTTTAGTAGTGATTTTAGTTTAAAGCAATTCAAATAATTGAAAATTGAAAGAAAATTTGAAAAAGGGTAAAACATTATCAATTTGGTAGATTGAAAATACTATCCAAAAAAACTAAGAATCGCTATGTTTTCCAACCTCTCACGGACGATATCATCCAATACCAATCAAAACTCCCAAGAGGGGTAAAGTAATTTTACCTATGTAAGTAAATATTTTAGTTCTTGTTTTATTTTTTTAAGCAATTTTTTACGTATAATTAAATTTTTATCTTCTAAAATCATTGTTTTAGAGATGATAAAATTAAAAGGAACTTCGAAAAAGATTAAAAATCACCGATTTGTGAATTGAGAAACGATTTCACTTAAAACTCATCAAAACTCCCAAGCAGGCTCTTGAAAATATATTTTTTTTCTTATTTGATTCACAGATGATTATAAGTTGGAGGGGCAAATATATATATACTTCTTTGCCCCAAGGGATAGAAAAATACCCAAAAGGGCAATGACCAACAAGAGCTACAAAAGATGGATTCTGGAAAGCAACAAGAACTGATAAGAGGATTCTGGAAAGCAACAAGAACTGATAAAACTATCGAGCACAATGGTAAAGTTGTTAGAAGCAGTAAATGTAACGACCAGAATCTCTGTACCAAATTGCCTAATTGGTACCAGAATTCAACTTAAGTCTTACTTAAGAGAAAAGTCATAAGTTCAAATCTCGGGGGACGCAACAGAAGGCCGTGAGGGGTAAATGGGCGCAAGGCCCACCCAAAGCGGACAGTACGTAAGCTAACAGTTTGGATACAGAGATCCGGGTCATTACAGAAAATATTTGCAATAGAATCTGAGGTCAATAATCTGCAAAAGACAGGTTCAATCTTTAATGTTAGTCATTCACCAAAAATTCAATCTACGTCTACTGAGTTCCAAATGTATCGACAACGTTATTTATCTTCCACCATTTCAACATTTCAGTAATGTATTGGTTAAAGAACAGAAGGCATGAAGTACTATACAAGTAACAGATGCAAGTGAACAACTTGAAGAAACGAAGGGATACAAAATAGCTATATTACTGGAAGTCATGGAGCATAATCAGGATAAGATCATTTTTGCTATGCTTAAAAAATTCACTTATAAGTAAATAAGCAAGTTTCAAAATATATTTGTCTGCAACTCACTGGGGGCCAGGAAACAAAATAATATTTTAATAGTCAAAGTTAGAAATAAATTATTTCTTTTGATACTCAAATCAAGAAAAAAGTAACATAAACAAACATGCTAAAGACAATAATTGTTCTCTAAAGAATTCAAATGCCGTGGTTAAACGAGCCTTGATGATTTGATTTTGGACGTAAGTATTAAGTTTTGGTGATAGAACGTTATATTATAATTTGTATCAGTAATTTGAGAATCTAGTTATGTAACAAAATCAAACCAACATGGAACCATTCAGTTCGGTTTCATTATAAAATAATCACCGTTTCTTGGTTTGGTTCTGTTTAGTTCCAAGGAAAATCAAGTCACGCACGGTAACTCTACCTGACGACATAACAAATTTGATTGCGTGTCATTCTGTCAATTAAAATTAAGATTTTGACACATAAATTCCATCTCAAAACTTATGAAAACATGTAATTTGTACATTTATTTTTCAAATACATTAAAACCTAAATTCCATTCGATCGTGGGAGGGGGGAAAAAAATATATACATATATATATATAAAAACAAATCTTCCGTTAAATTATTGCAATGTGCAATTGTATAAAAGGGAGGTGAAGCAAATTTAAAATTTCAGCGACCACAGTGGGAGTCGAACCCACGACCTTCTGATCCGAAGTCAGACGCGCTAATCCACTGCGCTATGCGGTCACTCAATGATTGTCTTCGTCTTTCATAATTATTTAAATCATTTTCGAATTTTTAATTTTTTTTGCTTTTGTATGCGACAAAGACTTGAATGTTTTTATTTTTTCACTCTTCCAGTGAAGTTCAGACATATCTACGTACCATATTATGTGCATGTTTGATTTTGATTTTTCATCCTAAAATATTAATTTTTTGACCGTCATTTTTTACTTTTACTCTCTAGATGAGACTCATTTTACTCTCTACCAATCAAAAAATCAATTCTTATAATCAGTATCGAACAAGTCCTATATTTTCCTAAAAATTGAAAGAATTCAAAATGTTTCCAAATTGTCAAGAGTTTTTGATGAATTTTACCGTGAATAATTTAGGAGAAAAAAAATTGAAGTGCAATCGCGTCCTTTGTTTGTCAGAATAATTTAGTTAGTTTAACATTAGTTATGATTAATCTTTTTATATAGTTAACTCTCATTAATAAACTACTATATATATTCTACCTCATTTATGCTTAAGGTTTTATCAAATTTATTAAGATATTTGAATTTAAATGTTGGACCATATACATTGTCAAGTTGAGATCCACTTGAATGTACAATATTGGAGTTATGCCTTGCATATATCGTGTTTTCAATTTCTAGGGAACATACGTTTTAACTTTTGATAGAAGAAATTCGGGTTGTTTGGATACAATGGCTAATTATACGTAGAGAAATGCTAAATGACCAGGGTCATTTGGAGAGACCCTGGCCAAACAAATTGTCTAACCTGATCTACCCAATATTATTGAGATTCGCACATTTCATGCCGGTTCAATTTATTTTTCACTTTAAAAAAAAAAAAAAAAAAGACCTTTCTTTATGAATAAAATTTTAACTTCATTTTCTTCTTCAATCTTATCCAACATCTTCAAGCACATCGCCAAAATTTTCAACCGTTTTGATATCATTGTACATTTTCTCCATCATTGTCTATGTTTGACACGTCAATTGGATAGATTAATTACAATTGAAGGACCAAAGTATTTATTAAAGACCGTGCTGCTCTACCAGATCCGTAAATAATATGGTAGAGCAGCTCCTCTCACATTTGGGCGTGGAGTGAGTGTTTTTTGATAGTTTTTTTAATAATGGGTCCCAATTAGGATCCATTGCTGTGAGAGGCTCCTCTACCAAATCATTTACAGGTCTGGTTGAGGAGCAAAATCCATTTACTAAATCCAACTTTGAGATGGTACAATAACTAATGACATTGAACAAAACTAAATAAGAATTACACATAAAAGTAGGTACTAGTTCAGAAACACAAGAATCATGTTCCATTTAACAAGCAAACAAAGAGTCAATAAATATAGCAAATAAACCTCAGCATTCAACAGCCAATTATTGTATTCATCTTCAACCAGTGAGTTCTTCTTCCTTGTGGGTTTCAATGACAACATCAGATTGTACATATGCAACACATGTTAGGACCCACCCTTGTCCAATTTGATCATCATCAAGAAAACTTCCATCAGCTTGATCAATGCTGCCTGAAATAACTTTACCTGCACATGAAGAACAAGAACCTGCCCTGCAAGAATACGGCAGATCGATGCCTAACTCTTCTTCAACGTGATCGAGAAGGTAAACGTCGTCAGGGCATTCGAATTCATGTTCACCACTTGGGGTGATGATTTTCACTTTGTGAGTAGCCATGCAGGTTACTTTTCCATTACCACTAGATTTGAGTCCAAAAAGGGCTTGCTTCCCAAAGTTTGGAAGTGAACGTAGGCTAGTCACAGCAGCCGGCTTCCTCGGAAGCAGGGCGGTGCTGACCATGGTGGTGGCGAGACTGGCCATTTGCGGAGGTGAGTGGTGGAGGAAGTAGTTAAAGAATGTGAGAGGAAAGAATTGGTCACAACTTCTTGTGTTGGAAATGAAGGGAGGGGTTGAGGAAATAAGTGGTTTGTAGAGGGTTTCTATGGATTTCTATCCTCCACGTGTCAAAATTTTGTTACTAGGTTTATCTTTTTTATCATCAATGTTTTTCTGGTGAATGTGGTTGACACAATCCTTCTATCCTATTAAATGACAGCCTTGCATTTAGAGCAGGGTGGGGTGCACGAGAGTGGGTAATTTTTGTTCCTGTTAAAATCAAGATTGGGTAGTTCTGTAACAATTTTTCAGCCTTTCATGTGGGGTGGCGTGGGTTGGGGGAGGAAGGAATAGGAAAATCTGGGTTTTCCATTAATGAATTAGAAACAAAATTAGAAGCTTAATTCGTGATACAAGGCTATTGGCCAACCATAATTACAATAAATATATGAAAGGATTTTGTTATTTGTACATCACATTTTACCACTTTTGTTGACAGAAAAGTGTGCTTACAAAATTTTATTGCATGATAAAACCTTTTTTTTGGAAATTATCATGTGACATTTTATCAAAGAGGCTATCAAATTATAGGACGTACACCGAGCATAGTTATACACGAAAATACCGACGAAAAAGAGTAACAAACAAAAGTAAGATCAAGACAAACAAAATTGAACGGCCTACGGTACAATATTACAAGATAATTTTATTTTATTTTATTTTTAAAGAGTTCTGAATATTGTTTTAGAAAAATGCGTGATTAAAAAGTAGGAAAAATTTTGAATTTACGTACAAAATATTTTATTTTGTGAAAAAAGAATAAGAATCAAGCAGGACTTAGGGCATTTCCAACCATGACACCATTGCACCATTTTGCACCATTTTTTGGTGCAAAGTTGCTCCAACCCAACACCAAACTTGCCTTATTTAACATTTCTCAAATAAATTTGTTGAGGGTATTTATGTCATTTGTGCTATATATTTTTTAATACAATAAATTATTATTTTTATTTTTATTAATATTAATATTAATATTATTTATATTTAAAATAAATTTTAAATGTAAGACATATTAATTAATAAATTAATTAAAAGACGAAAAAAATTTAAAATACATCAAACACGATTATTTATTAAAATTAATACGAAATATATTAAATAGCGACATACATCCTATAATCTAATTTTATTTTTAAAAAAGGGATACATAAGGATACATACATACCCTTGCTCGTCATAAATAAATCAAAGATAAAGAAACTCACATTACACTTCAAAATGCATTAATCGATCATTTGTGGGATGAACATATGAATTCTGAGAATTAATTGCAAAAATTTAACGATTTCGTAATATTATCTATCCAAATTCGAAATGCATTGTACTATTTTCTTACAGCATGATTTTATATTTTCGTTGTTGTAGTATTTTTATTAATTATTCTATGTTTTTTATATTTATTAATAAATTTAATCTTTTCCATGATTTAACATAATTATTTATTTAGTAATTTATGTAATTATGAAATAATTAAATAAATAATATTTCAAATAAGTAAATTATAAAGAATAAAAAAAGGGAAGAAAATGGTTAAATACTGTTTATTTGGTGTAATTTTTGGTGTAATGGTTGGAAATGAAATTTTATTTGGTGCAAGATTTGATGTAAAATTTGGTGCAGGATTGGAGATAGCCTTAGTATTCTCAAGTCTAGTGCACAAACCCGCAGAAAGGTCAAATAGCAAATGCAAGAACAAAGAAATTCAAATGGTTTCGGCTCAAATTTAAGAAGGCGAAAAATATTATAAAATAACAGATAAAATAACTTACAAGAACTAAGAAAGCGTTTCGTAATGATACAAACACGAAAAAAACATCGATGTACACAGCTAACTTCTGAATGACATCTACATTGGTAGATAATGCGAACCGAGTCAGAACACGAAATCATCGAATTTTCAACAAATGACAATCACTAAAACAATCCGAGAAAGAACACCAAGTGATTACATTTTTAGCAGACGAGAAGCTGCTTAGCAAATTCATCAACTATAGAACCAATGACACAAAAAACAAAATTACGATCATGTACATAACCTTGACCTTTATAGAGTAAACACATCAAAGGAAAACTAGCCATCACCAAAGTCAAAGCAACATAATTCTCTAATCAAAAAGTGACGGACATACTACTATCACAGAACAAAATCAACAAAACCATGGATTCAAGACACTGCCAGCAAATTATGTTCAAACTAGCTATATCACAGCTACGGCTAATATCGAGCAAGATTTTTGAACAACAAAAACAATCAGGGTATTCTAAATTACGTAACTAGGCGTTGTTTTACAACCCAGAGTACAAGGAAAATTTTCAGGGCCTCCCACAATCAAGTGATTATCTATTGTAATCATTGCCTGGAATCCAAAACAGAAACTTCAAGGTTTCTTTTATCCATTCCCGAAGATGTAGAACATGTAGTTGCTAAGTTGATTTCTCTCTCCTTGATAAAAAAAACTAGTCACATTTGATGTTTCTGTAAATCCTCCTTACAAACAAATTAGAGCCCAAGTAACCAACAGCACCTGAACGAAGCAGTGAGAAAGGGCCGATGTAAGTCAGGGTATAGTAAATAAATTATGGTTAACTTATTATCAACATATTCATCAGGAACTTTTGCAGGCAATAACTCGGAGGTAATGAAAAGAACGCCCTTGTAGCCAACTTAAAGGGAGAAACGCAAATCAAAAGGAAGCTGTAAATATAAAAATTGCTTTATCGGACCTGTTGAAAAACAGCTTAGAATGAAAAGGCATTGGAAGTTACATAAACACAAGTGAACTAACTACAAACTTTCAAACCATAATAGGCTAGGTACTCTTTTGACTCCACCATGTGTGAGAACGCTTGAAAATGTCATAAATAATTGGAATATTCATCGAGGGATAGCATGATAGGCAAGGTCTCATATCAGGAACAGAAAAAGAGATGACCAAATTTTATCATCCAAGGAAAGAGATCTGCTTTTCTCTTTTTTGTTTTGCATGAATGGAAAGGAAAATAAAAAGAATATTGCATGAAAATTGATTTAAAAGATGACTGATTTACAGATAGTACTTCACCATGTCAAGCACTCTAGAGCAAGACGAAGTGATTTGAACATGAAGCTGAGACATCTGAGGCTATTATGGCATTTGCTTAGTGAACATAATCTAACACTGAATTGCTAATTTTCCAATCAAATCTGAACAGGTCAATTCATGATCGATGCAATGGATTCTCTAGTCACTAATTTTCTTTCCTTCAAACTAAAGAGAGATAGGACTTTCCTCCCGTGCCATTTTTCATCCTACATTGCTATATCAACTGGCAAGGACCCACTCAAAAGGATACCATCAATGTTTTCTAATTGTTATCAAATGCAAAAATATATTCAATTAAAAGAAAAGAAAGAAAAACCAGCAAAAGTAACTCCAATAAATCAACTGGTCACAATTTATACTCACCGCAGAGGATTCCTAGACCAAGACAAAACATCAATGTATATCCAAAGTAGAAGCTAGTCTGGAAGAACCCTGACATCTTTGTCTTCACATGGTAGTAATATACTGAGTACAAGTACACATAGAAGGCCGTTGAGAATGCCGAGAAGAAGGAAGTCCACTGCCAGTTATAATTCTCAGCATTTAGCAGGAAGTACGTTCCCACAATTGTGACGCACATGGTAACGATGACAAGAATCACGAAAACCAGAAGCATAAAGCCATAGACATAGTACACCTGCCAAAAGCAAGAAACAACAGAAGAAATGATATATCTCATACATCAACTTATGACTACCATCTTTTCTATTATGATGATGATGTCCTTCTGAGACCTTGAAAACATGTCTTCTTCTAGTCAAAAGGAAGAAGAGAAAGAAAACAGGCCTTCTGCATAGATTTTAATAATTGCAGTAGGGGATAGAAGAGGAACTGAGCACTAATGTTATTTAGAGATGCATATTCTAACCACATAATGAAGCCAATATACGTCTTTCACAACATAAAACAGTTCTCACAGAGCTCCTTTATTTTTGGACCGATTGGTTCATGTCTTTGTCACTGTTCTCTTCCTCTTTAGATACGAGTTTATTGAAAAACTGTGTCACGCCATTCCCCACAACTTACAGTTGTCCTCACCAATAAGAAAACAAAAGGATGTATAGAAAACCTAGAAATTGGACATTTATTTCAACTTAAACACCCATATTTCAATATGCATTACCTAACCTAGAAGAGAACTGATACCATTGTTGCTTTGGTGTTTGCCTGCAAAATGTATAAGATTGTCACTTGTACATGTGTTAGTGTTCGAACAAATTACATCATGGAGATTCCAGTGGTACAACCAAGACACCCAGCTTTTCATTGGCTCAAACACCATGAACATATATCCCAGTAATAAGGACCAAAAGGAAAAATAGATTCTGGATCAAACAAGTTTGACATCCATGCAACTGTTAGCAATTATTTCCCATATAATTATCAATCAGCCAGAGACAAATTTAGACAGCCTGGCTTACCTAGTGCCTCACTTGCATACTGAAATTATTTTGACATGGATATTTATGCCAAATTTCTTTCAAAACGTAGCATTGTTCACTCTAATAATAATATAGTTTTCTTTTACACTTATATTTGAGATGATACTACAAATCTCAAAAAATCTAATAAAAATCTGTCAAACCAAGTATATAGAGCCAGGAGCTGGATGCGTGTGCTTGTTAACAACATTCACACTCAGAGAGAGCAGATAAATTACCTTGTAATTCCAGAAGGAAGTGAATACGAAATACATCTCAATGAATATGCTGCCAAAGGGCAGCAATCCTCCCATCAAGGAGACTACAGATGGTGTTAGGTACCACTTCTTCTCGGGAATTGGCCGGGGAATCGTCTTCACGCGGCATGGATTGTTTGGAGCGCCACTCCAGTTTCTTCCAACTACTGTACCAAGAAGTGCCAGAGGGAAAGAGATAAAGGCCCAGATGACAAACACGACGACCATTGTGCCAAAGGGAATGGCTGCCAGAGACCCATAAAAGATTGCGATCGTGTTCAAAATGAAACCAATCATGAAGCATAGAAAAGGGAAAAGTGAAGCTGTGAGGATCATTGATTTAATCCAATTTTTACCTGCAACTAGGATGGAAGTTAAAGTTAGCTGAACATTGTACATAAACCCAATGCGCAGCTCAAAATAGAGTTGAAGAACAGACAACAAAAAGAAGAGAGTCCAACAAAACAGGCATGCATGCCCCCCCCCCCCCCCACAACACACACACA
>NW_019245130.1:24965-31002 GCF_002742605.1 Olea europaea var. sylvestris | reverse complement strand
CAAAAAAAAAAAAAAAAAAAAAAAAAAATTAGTCTCCTAATGTATAATCAATATACATATTTCAATTTTCACGATATCAATTTTTTATGGTATCAAATCCCCTCTCTGGGCCATAACCCTAACATTAACTTGCCTGCCACATATTCTTTTTCTTTTCAAAATACTTATGCTTCATCACAGAGTTAAGTGGAGAAGAGACATTCCAGAATAACCCAGAACAGTCAAAGACGTATGCAGCCATAATACCACTACACCCCAAACTACATATCATAAACTAAATGGGCACAATATCCATTAATGATCTCAATCAGAGAAGATGTATGGTAGAAAAAGAAGCATGTCAGCCATGCTTAAATTTTTCTGCCAACCACAAAAAAAAAAAAAAAGATGTGGGATGCACTGGATGAAACCTAGTCCAACCTAGGGAATTCAGCACAAACTTATGAAATTAAAACCCACAATCATGAAACAGGTGAGTCAAGGCATGACTAAGGTTTACAGCATTTTGAAGGGTCTGTGGCAAGAACTTGATCAATGTTATGAAGCAGAATGGAATGTGTCAATGACAGTGCTCCTTTAAGCCCCCGTTTGATCCCCATTAAATTCAATTACATTACATTCCATTTTTCTCTCTCCTATTTTCAACCACACAATCTTTCATAAAATAATATTATACGTAAATCGAAAAGTTTTCCTTTTTTTTCAACCACTCATTTTTCTAAAAAATACTATTCCCCCCATTTTCATTTTTAGGTAATGGGGGTCAAACGGGAGCTAAGACTCCTGAGAAAGCTAATATACAGGATTTTCAGGTAGTCACAATGGACAGCAACGATCCAATATTGGAGGAAGAAAAACGTGTCGTTGACAAAGCAACAATCATATGTTTATTAACTAGTCCAAAAAGAATCCGAATACCTCACCTTCATGTCCTTTAGCAGAGCAATGTTATTTTATTACTTACTGCCCTAGTGTATATACTTAAAAAAAACTTCCTGGGTCATTGACTTGGGAGCTTCACACCATAACCAGATTCTCCAACTTATTCTCTTTGTGTGATCCATGTATGGGTAATCAAAAGTGAGAACTACTGATGGCTCCTCATCATTTCCTATTCAAATATGAAGCAAAATTATGTTCTTCATGTTTGGGATCTATCTTGTAATTTGGTGTACATTTGCAAATACACTGGGGATTACCAACTGCATTACTAAATTCTGTTCTACTCACTGTGAAAGCTAATATTTGGATTCTGGAAGAGGTTTTGGCAGTGCTAGAGAGTAATGGATCTATACTACTATGAAGGCAGAACTATTATAATATGACAAACTCAAGTAGAGAATAAAACTCCCTCCAGATTTATTAGGGATGAAATTATGGCCTTTAGGTTAAAGCATTCTCCACACTTATTTAAAGATAAAAGTCCGTCCTCACTTCAATGTGAAAATTTTCAATTATAAAAGCAACAAAGAGTCCACTTTCATTGACAACCATAAGAGAAAATTAACCTTTTTGACTTGGACACCGTGACATTCAGGGGTTCCAAAGATTTCTAATATTTCTGGAACTAGATGGTTCAACATATTTATTCAGGATTACACGTGACTGTGTTGGGTCTATTTAAGGAGAAATATAAGGCTGAAATTGTTTCTATATTTTAATAAATGGAAAAGGTAATTTGGAACTAAAATTAGTGTATTATAAACTGAAAACGGATACAAGTATTTTTAAAAATTCTGAGAAACTTTCTATTTGAAAAAGGAATTGTTCATCAATCTTCATATATTGATACATCGCAAGAAATGGGGTTGGAGGAAAAAAGAATTGTTGGAAGTTACTCATGTTCACAAACAAGGTTCCTAAATATTTTCTAGAGGAAGTGGTTCTTACAGCTTGGTACTTGATTAACCACATCTTGAACTTTATTGCATGGCATTTGTGCATGTCCAAAATCACTGTAGGGTAAGTTAGGCGCACAGGCGATCAAATGTGTGTTCTCGGTATACTCATGTGCACAGAATGGATATAAATGTATTGATCCCGTGTCTAGGATACTTTTTGTCCATTATGATGTAATGTTACTTATCTTCAAAGAGAAAGTTATTCTGGAGAAGATCAGGTTTGAACGAATTCCGGCAGCCAAAGTCCAAATTGAGTCTCATTGTTCGCTATTAGACAATTTCCAACACCTTTATTATCATTCTTTCCAAGTTTGTGTAAGAAGCTCAATACCATGTAGAAATCTAAAATACAGCAAGAAGCTCTTAAAAGTCCCGAGTGAAGAGCTGAAGTTCTTGAGATATATGGACATATGAAAAACGGGAACATAGAAGTTGAGGAATTACCGAAAACGAAAAATAATTGTTGGCTACAGATAGATATTTGGGGTTTAGGGTTTAGCTAATGGAATAGTCAATAAATACAAGGCTAGGCTTGTTGCAAAGTGTTACAATCAAACGTGCTGTATAGAATATCAAGAGAATTTGCGCCAGTTTCTAAGTTGAACACAACACAGTAGAATTCTTCTCCCTAGCAACAAATTTGGATTGGTAACTTCACCACTTTTTGATGTCAAAAGTGCTTTTCTGAATGGAGGGTTGAATGAAATCATGACCAGTTTCAAAGAAATCATGGAAGCAATAAGGCTAAGCAAGTTGAGGAACTTACTTTTATGGCCTAAAACAATCCCCCCATAGGTCTGGTTTGATTTACTGTAAGAAGTAGGAATTTTGAGATGCAAACCAGCACGGCTTTCCCTATTGGTTTCGACCTCGAACTCAGGTATTCTGAGACAATGAAGGAAATGGAGACCAAGAGCTATAAATGGCTGATGGGCAAGTTTATTTATTTATAAAAGACTCGTCCATAGCTTTTTAGTGACTGTAGCACTTGCTGAAAGGGGAGCGTGTGGGGGTACTGTTCAAAATTCTAAGGTACTTACAAGAGGACTCTGGAAAAAGGTTTGTTATTTAACTATGGCCATCAACTACCTGTGGAGGCATTCCATGATGCAGATTACGCAGGTTCCATAACTGACTCAACATCTACTTCTAGTTTCGGTACTTCTCATGGTGGAAATCTTTTGACATGGGGGAGTAAGAAACAAGTTGTAGTCTTAAAGCGCAGTGGTGAACTAAACATAGAGTAGTAACTCATGGAATGCACAAGCGTATAAGGTTGAAAAGATTGCTTGAGGAATTAAAGATAAAGAGTGAATATCCTATGAGAAATGTTGAAAAACCAAGGCTACTATACATGTAGCAAATAATCCTGATGGAACAAAGCAAATTGAAGTTGACAGACATTTTATAGATGAGAAGCTTGAAAATTGACTTATCTATAAGCAATTTGTTCCAACAAAAGACCAGCTAGCATAAAATTTACTAAAGGATTGTCATAAAATATCTTCCGAGTCTTGAGTTGGCAATCTGGGTTTTTACAACATCTAGTACCCAACTAGAGGGGACTTGTAAGATATCAGATATATAGGAATCGCTTGTAATAGAAATTTGTATAGTAGGAGCTGTTATTTTTGAACTAGTCTCCTAATATTTCTTGACATCTTTGAATAGAATCCCAATCTTCAATGTCTTTAACCCATTTATGACCTACAGTGCAATCAATATAAGAAATGAATTTTTTCCATAACTGCTTTCAGTTGATAAGAAAACTACTACAAGTTATTCTGATCAACAAATGATCTCTACATCAATTTAAGACACTCCATAGTTCTGTATATCAGCCAGCACAAGAAAACCACATACTGGGACAAAATGAATATTGAAATCTAGTACAGGAATCTAAAAAAAAATTGAAAAATCTCTAGAAAAATTCGTAAACCCTGCCGTGCACAATAACATTTTGAAATAAAATTAATAAACCCTGATATATTTTTTCCACCAGATATATGAACTGTCCACCAAATAAAAGTAACAGTGCTCTTGTTCAGAGAGAAGGCATTCACTTGTAAACTCAATTTCTATTTGTGTTGAAATAAGTTGCAGCTTTGACTGCGTGATACCAACAAATATGCACGAGTATTTCAAATGTATATTCTTATTTCTATTACACTGAAGATGATGTTGCCAATTATTGAAAAGACAACTCTTTATAAACCAATTTTACTGCAGTCTTGATTTCCAATATAATTATATTTATCCATCATCCTGCAATCACACAGATGAACAAAACATATAACTTACCCATGAAAAATTCAAACCAATAATTATTTTCAATAGCATCCTTGAACTGTTGGACCTTCGCTTCATCAAGTTCAAGCTCACAAATTGTAGCCCTGTCCACAGGTTCTGTCAAAACCAAATATTCATTGTCATCATTTAGCAAAACTATGATAAATACACAGCAGCCATGAACAAATCCATGTAAACATACTTTGGAATTTTATGTCAATCAGGCTATCAATAAGCTCATTTCCACCCAGAACTTCACCAAGGCCGCCCCACTTGTGAGCAGCATGACCATCTGGATGACAAAATGGAAGACTGTAATAATTATATGTTTCTTGTGGATTATTGTATGGCCCTACTTTATTTACCCAGAGGGTAACAGGATCACTCTGTTGATACTGCATGAAAGAAGTAGAAGGATGTTAAAGAAAGCATGTGAAGATAGTAAAGTCTTATAGACAAGAAACAACATGCTCAAGCGTGCTGTATTAGGAAACATCTCAAACATGTTGAATAGAACTTTCCGTTAATTATTACCAAAAGTTGCATGCAGTACCACTTCTAAAAAACATCAATTTTCATTGGGGAAAGAAGTATCATTTTTGAAATAGAGCGCTTATCTGTAAAGTTGTGAATTTAGATGATTAAAGTTAAACGGATTTCCAGTTTGTGTCAAGATAAGTGACCTTAGCCCAAGCCCATACAGCAGTTAAAGACACGCTATCCCTTCTCAGTCAAATGTATTTCAAAATCTCAAAATCACCAGTTTCTCATCAGCAACCACCATAGTACATAAAAAATAAATAAATAAAATAATAATAATAAAGGAAAGACATGTCTGAGCAGAATGAGATAGTATTAATCAAATAGGAAGTCATGTTACATGTTTTGGGTATATAAAAACTAACATATTGGCAGGAATAAGAATCATTAAAATAAGAATCATCAAAATAAAGCCAACTCATTAACAAGAACCTTCAGGTGTTATTAACACAGGGCGGCCTATTCTCTTCAAATTCATTCATTTATGTATTTTATTGTGAATTTCCAAATTGCATATGATCTCTTCTCCAGTTTTCCTGGTTATCACTCATTCAGTCACTCACAAAGCAACCCTACTTTGTCAATATAAAAGCAGAGAGGTAATAGCATCAACATGTTTCAGCAGTGACAATCTCTACTTCAAATATGTAAGCTGGTACATAAGTTAATATTCTGTTAAATTTTCCATTGTAGCAATAGAAATCTTATGATACGGTATGAGATGCCACAAATTTCCTACATCCGCCTCTGTTTCCATCACAGTACCATTAATCCCTTGTTAGTTATTACATCTTCTTTATCTGTCGCTGCTTTATTGGACACTTCAATCCTTTATGTAATCAAAATAAACTCGTTTTCCATGTATTCATACGTATTCAAATCACATTATCCTTATAACCTGAATGGGTTCTTTGCATAAAATGTAATGACATAAATCAACTACTCATCTTGCAATTAAATGGGGAAAGATTAGAGGGTTGGCGAATTTGGCCAGATTTATCACCCATATCCCATCTCTACTGTCCTGCCAGAGTACAATAGAGAAAGCATCTTGGTGTAAATTCTAATTGAATATGAGCCCTCACTCTTATCTCTTATGAACGCTCGCTCTTATCTCTTACCTTTACCTACTCCATTTCAAATATACTAAACTGAGATTGCCTGAATTGATCCACATGGCCGTCTTAAGTCACAATAATGTCCATTTCATCATGCCAACACATGCTAAGAAACATAGCCCTCTCTGAATCCCAGCTCCAGGGCCTCCAACACCTCCCCCCCCCCCCCCCCCCCCCCACCACCCAACA